>NC_083596.1:703024-755524 GCF_027579695.1 Neoarius graeffei
ACTGTCTCTCTCTCGCGCGCACTCACTGTCTCTCTCTCGCGCGCACTCACTGTCTCTCTCTCTCGCGTACTCACTGTCTCTCTCTCGTGCGCACTCACTGTCTCTCTCTCGCGCGCACTCACTGTCTCTCTCTCGCGCGCACTCACTGTCTCTCTCTCGCGCGCACTCACTGTCTCTCTCTCGTGCGCACTCACTGTCTCTCTCTCGCGCGCACTCACTGTCTCTCTCTCGCGCGCACTCACTGTCTCTCTCTCGCGTCCACTCACTGTCTCTCTCTCGCGTGCACTCACGGTCTCTCGCGTGCACTCACGGTCTCTCGCGCGCACTCACTGTCTCTCTCTCACGCGCACTCACTGTCTCTCTCTCACGCGCACTCACTGTCTCTCTCTCGCGCACTCACTGTCTCTCTCGCGCGCACTCACTGTCTCTCTCGCACGCACTCTCTCTCTAGCACACACTCTCTCGCACTCACTGTCTCTCACTCTCTCGCACTCACTGTCTCTCTCTCGCGCGCACTCACTGTCTCTCTCTCGCGCGCACTCACTGTCTCTCTCTCGCGCGCACTCACTGTCTCTCTCTCGCGCGCACTCACTGTCTCTCTCTCTCGCACACACTGTCTCTCTCTCGCACTCACTGTCTCTCTCTCACTCACTGTCTCTCTCGCGCGCGCACTCACTGTCTCTCTCGCGCGCACTCACTGTCTCTCTCTCGCGCACTCACTGTCTCTCTCTCGCGTGCACTCACTGTCTCTCTCTCGCGCGCACTCACTGTCTCTCTCTCGCGCGCACTCACTGTCTCTCTCTCGCGCGCACTCACTGTCTCTCTCTCGCGTCCACTCACTGTCTCTCTCTCGCGTGCACTCACGGTCTCTCGCGCGCACCCACTGTCTCTCTCTCACGCGCACTCACTGTCTCTCTCTCACGCGCACTCACTGTCTCTCTCTCGCGCACTCACTGTCTCTCTCGCGCGCACTCACTGTCTCTCTCGCACGCACTCTCTCTCTAGCACACACTCTCTCGCACTCACTGTCTCTCACTCTCTCGCACTCACTGTCTCTCTCTCGCGCGCACTCACTGTCTCTCTCTCGCGCGCACTCACTGTCTCTCTCTCGCGCGCACTCACTGTCTCTCTCTCGCGCGCACTCACTGTCTCTCTCTCGCGCGCACTCACTGTCTCTCTCTCGCGCGCACTCACTGTCTCTCTCTCGCGCGCACTCTCGCACACACTCGCACACACTCACTCTCTCGCGCACACTCACTGTCTCTCTCGCGCGCACTCACTGTCTCTCTCGCGCGCACTCACTGTCTCTCGCGCGCACTCACTGTCTCTCTCGCGCGCACTCTCTCTCTAGCACACACTCTCTCGCACTCACTGTCTCTCACTCTCTCGCACTCACTGTCTCTCTCTCGCGCGCACTCACTGTCTCTCTCGCGCGCACTCTCTCTCTAGCACACACTCTCTCGCACTCACTGTCTCTCACTCTCTCGCACTCACTGTCTCTCTCTCGCGCGCACTCACTGTCTCTCTCTCGCGCGCACTCACTGTCTCTCGCGCGCACTCACTGTCTCTCTCTCGCGCGCACTCACTGTCTCTCTCTCGCGCGCACTCACTGTCTCTCTCTCGCGCGCACTCACGGTCTCTCGTGTGCACTCACTGTCTCTCTCTCGCGCGCACTCACTGTCTCTCTCTCTCGCGCACTCACTGTCTCTCTCTCGCGTGCACTCACTGTCTCTCTCGCGCGCGCACTCACTGTCTCTCTCGCGCGCACTCACTGTC
The DNA here is from genome assembly GCF_027579695.1 of Neoarius graeffei. Taxonomy (NCBI): domain Eukaryota; kingdom Metazoa; phylum Chordata; class Actinopteri; order Siluriformes; family Ariidae; genus Neoarius; species Neoarius graeffei. Next base: position 704,801 of record NC_083596.1, read on the forward strand.
TCTCTCTCGCGTGCACTCACTGTCTCTCTCTTGCGCGCACTCACTGTCTCTCTCTCTCGCGTACTCACTGTCTCTCTCTCGCGCGCACTCACTGTCTCTCTCTCGCGCGCACTCACTGTCTCTCTCTCGCGCGCACTCACTGTCTCTCTCTCGCGTCCACTCACTGTCTCTCTCTCGCGTGCACTCACGGTCTCTCGCGCGCACTCACTGTCTCTCTCTCACGCGCACTCACTGTCTCTCTCTCACGCGCACTCACTGTCTCTCTCGCGCACTCACTGTCTCTCTCGCGCGCACTCACTGTCTCTCTCGCACGCACTCTCTCTCTAGCACACACTCTCTCGCACTCACTGTCTCTCACTCTCTCGCACTCACTGTCTCTCTCTCGCGCGCACTCACTGTCTCTCTCTCGCGCGCACTCACTGTCTCTCTCTCGCGCGCACTCACTGTCTCTCTCTCGCGCGCACTCACTGTCTCTCTCTCGCGCGCACTCACTGTCTCTCTCTCGCGTGCACTCACGGTCTCTCGCGCGCACTCACTGTCTCTCTCTCACGCGCACTCACTGTCTCTCTCTCACGCGCACTCACTGTCTCTCTCGCGCACTCACTGTCTCTCTCGCGCGCACTCACTGTCTCTCTCGCACGCACTCTCTCTCTAGCACACACTCTCTCGCACTCACTGTCTCTCACTCTCTCGCACTCACTGTCTCTCTCTCGCGCGCACTCACTGTCTCTCTCTCGCGCGCACTCACTGTCTCTCTCTCTCGCACACACTGTCTCGCACTCACTGTCTCTCACTCTCTCGCACTCACTGTCTCTCTCTCGCGCGCACTCACTGTCTCTCTCTCACGCGCACTCACTGTCTCTCTCGCGCACTCACTGTCTCTCTCTCTAGCACACACTCTCTCGCACTCACTGTCTCTCACTCTCTCGCACTCACTGTCTCTCTCTCGCGCGCACTCACTGTCTCTCTCTCACGCGCACTCACTGTCTCTCTCTCACGCGCACTCACTGTCTCTCTCGCGCACTCACTGTCTCTCTCTCTAGCACACACTCTCTCGCACTCACTGTCTCTCACTCTCTCGCACTCACTGTCTCTCTCTCGCGCGCACTCACTGTCTCTCTCTCACGCGCACTCACTGTCTCTCTCTCGCGCGCACTCACTGTCTCTCTCTCGCGCTCACACACTGTCTCTCTCTCGCGCGCACTCACTGTCTCTCTCTCGCGCGCACTCACTGTCTCTCTCTCTCGCACACACTGTGTCTCTCTCTCGCACTCACTGTCTCTCTCTCACTCACTGTCTCTCTCGCGCGCGCACTCACTGTCTCTCTCGCGCGCACTCACTGTCTCTCTCTCGCGTGCACTCACTGTCTCTCTCTCGCGCGCACTCACTGTCTCTCTCTCGCGCGCACTCACTGTCTCTCTCTCGCGCGCACTCACTGTCTCTCTCTCGCGCGCACTCACTGTCTCTCTCTCGCGCGCACTCACTGTCTCTCTCTCGCGTCCACTCACTGTCTCTCTCTCGCGTGCACTCACGGTCTCTCGCGCGCACTCACTGTCTCTCTCTCACGCGCACTCACTGTCTCTCTCTCACGCGCACTCACTGTCTCTCTCGCGCGCACTCACTGTCTCTCTCGCGCGCACTCACTGTCTCTCTCTCTCGCACACACTGTCTCGCACTCACTGTCTCTCACTCTCTCGCACTCACTGTCTCTCTCTCGCGCGCACTCACTGTCTCTCTCTCACGCGCACTCACTGTCTCTCTCGCGCACTCACTGTCTCTCTCTCTAGCACACACTCTCTCGCACTCACTGTCTCTCACTCTCTCGCACTCACTGTCTCTCTCTCGCGCGCACTCACTGTCTCTCTCTCACGCGCACTCACTGTCTCTCTCTCACGCGCACTCACTGTCTCTCTCGCGCACTCACTGTCTCTCTCTCTAGCACACACTCTCTCGCACTCACTGTCTCTCACTCTCTCGCACTCACTGTCTCTCTCTCGCGCGCACTCACTGTCTCTCTCTCACGCGCACTCACTGTCTCTCTCTCGCGCGCACTCACTGTCTCTCTCTCGCGCTCACACACTGTCTCTCTCTCGCGCGCACTCACTGTCTCTCTCTCGCGCGCACTCACTGTCTCTCTCTCTCGCACACACTGTGTCTCTCTCTCGCACTCACTGTCTCTCTCTCACTCACTGTCTCTCTCGCGCGCGCACTCACTGTCTCTCTCGCGCGCACTCACTGTCTCTCTCTCGCGTGCACTCACTGTCTCTCTCTCGCGCGCACTCACTGTCTCTCTCTCGCGCGCACTCACTGTCTCTCTCTCGCGCGCACTCACTGTCTCTCTCTCGCGCGCACTCACTGTCTCTCTCTCGCGCGCACTCACTGTCTCTCTCTCGCGTCCACTCACTGTCTCTCTCTCGCGTGCACTCACGGTCTCTCGCGCGCACTCACTGTCTCTCTCTCACGCGCACTCACTGTCTCTCTCTCACGCGCACTCACTGTCTCTCTCGCGCGCACTCACTGTCTCTCTCGCACGCACTCTCTCTCTAGCACACACTCTCTTGCACTCACTGTCTCTCACTCTCTCGCACTCACTGTCTCTCTCTCGCGCGCACTCACTGTCTCTCTCTCGCGCGCACTCACTGTCTCTCTCTCGCGCGCACTCACTGTCTCTCTCTCGCGCGCACTCACTGTCTCTCTCTCGCGCGCACTCACTGTCTCTCTCTCGCGCGCACTCTCGCACACACTCGCACACACTCACTCTCTCGCGCACACTCACTGTCTCTCTCGCGCGCACTCACTGTCTCTCTCGCGCGCACTCACTGTCTCTCTCGCGCGCACTCAGTCTCTCTCGCGCGCACTCACTGTCTCTCTCGCGCGCACTCACTGTCTCTCTCGCGCGCACTCTCTCTCTAGCACACACTCTCTCGCACTCACTGTCTCTCATTCTCTCGCACTCACTGTCTCTCTCTCGCGCGCACTCACTGTCTCTCTCGCGCGCACTCTCTCTCTAGCACACACTCTCTCGCACTCACTGTCTCTCACTCTCTCGCACTCACTGTCTCTCGCGCGCACTCACTGTCTCTCGCGCGCACTCACTGTCTCTCGCGCGCACTCACTCTCTCTCTCGCGCGCACTCACTGTCTCTCTCTCGCGCGCACTCACTGTCTCTCTCTCGCGTGCACTCACTGTCTCTCTCTCGCGCGCACTCACTGTCTCTCTCTCGCGCGCACTCACTGTCTCTCTCTCGCGCGCACTCACTGTCTCTCTCTCGCGCGCACTCACTGTCTCTCTCGCGCGCACTCACTGTCTCTCTCGCGCGCACTCTCTCGCACTCACTGTCTCTCACTCTCTTGCACTCACTGTCTCTCTCTCTCGTGCACTCACTGTCTCTCTCTCGCACGCACTCACTGTCTCTCGCGCGCGCGCTCACTGTCTCTCTCGCGCGCGCTCACGGTCTCTCGCGCGCGCGCTCACGGTCTCTCTCTCGCGCGCTCACGGTCTCTCTCACGCGCGCTCACTGTCTCTCTCTCTCGCGCGCGCGCTCACTGTCTCTCTCTCTCTCGCGTGCGCTCACTGTCTCTCTCTCTCTCTCTCGCGTGCACTCACTGTCTCTCTCGCGCGCGCGCACTCACTGTGTCTCTCTCTCTCGCGCACGCACTCACTGTGTCTCTCTCTCTCTCACACACATGCATCTGATATTTCAGCTCACATTTCCGCCTAGTATTTTAAATGTTACGTACTAAGATTATTATTATTATTATTATTATTATTGTGACATCAGGAATGTCTGATTTATAGATTAGTAATTAATGAAGTAGTAAATTGAACATGCCTCTGTGTGTGTAGGCAAAGGAGGGAAGAATCGGCGGCGTGGTAAGAATGAAAACGAGTCGGAGAAGAGAGAGCTGGTGTTTAAGGAGGATGGACAGGGTGAGTTCCCATGGTGATGTCATATCAGTCCTGCACCATGTGTGTGATTTTTCTTCCATGAGAGCGTTTATTTGTTGTACAGCTGGCTTTGATCTGTTGGAGGGGGACACACCTTCATTTACACATCATGCTCCCTCTGTCGTGTCCTGCTTTTGAAGGACACTCACCCCGAGAGTTCTCTGTAGACTTAGTGCTTGAGCCATGTCTCTGCCTCACTTTCTGCATTGCAGCTTACTGTGTGTGTGTGTGTGTGTGTGTGTGTGTGTGTGTGTGTGTGTGTGTGTGTGTGTGTGTGTAGAATATGCTCAGGTGATTAAGATGTTGGGAAATGGTCGTTTGGAGGCCATGTGTTTTGATGGAGTGAAGAGACTGTGCCACATCAGAGGAAAACTTCGGAAAAAGGTACACACACACACACACACACACACACACACACACACTGCTGATCTGAGGTGATGTTGCAGTTCAGCTGATTATATGGTGATTAATCTGTTGATGTTCAGTAAGGATTATTGAGCTGCTTGAGGGAGACGACAATAAAGTTAGAGTTCGTGTTAGCTGTGAAATAAATGGAGGGGTGTGTGTGCGTGTGATGACACTCAGTCCCTCAGAGTCTGAACTAAAACTCTTCTTCTGTTGAACGCTGTAAAAGTCTGTTGTTTAATTTCAGCAGGTCGTCAGAATCCACACAGTGTTTTAATAAAACTTGATTCTGAATGAGTGTTACCCTCCTGTGGGATTTACTGCTGTTGACTGTGTGTCTGTAGGTTTGGATAAACACATCTGATATCATCCTGATCGGTCTGAGAGATTATCAGGTAAATGTGTACACACACACACACACACACACACACACACATATATATATATATATATATATATATATATATATATATATATACACACACACACACACACAAGAACCATTCAAATGTCTCATATTGTGTGTGTGTGTGTGTCAGGATAATAAAGCAGATGTGATTCTGAAGTATAACGCAGATGAGGCGAGGAGTCTGAAGGCATATGGTGAACTTCCAGAGCACGGTGAGTGTGTGCACGCGTGTGCAATGCATGCTGGGAGATACAGTGTCTGATCAGTACACAGTGAGCCAACTGAAACACTGAATCACTCATATGCACACACACACTCAGAGTGGTAGCATGTAGGAGACGGTGTGTGTGTGCGTGCGTGCACGCATCAGCAGTTTATCAGAGAGAAACTGTTACTGGACTGGGCAGAATATTCCAGAATCATCTCTCTCTCTCTCTACCTCTCTCTCTCTCTCTCTCTCTCTCTCTCAGCTAAAATTAATGAGACGGACACGTTCGGCCCGGGCGATGATGATGAGATTCAGTTTGATGACATCGGAGATGACGATGAGGACATTGATGATGTGAGTGGTGAGGAGGCATTACCATGGCAACTACATGCTTGGTATACAGTTACATGTTTGTGTCAGTGACTCACCTGTCTGTGTCTGTCTGTCTGTCTCTCAGATCTAAAACAATTCTTGAGGACGGCTGTGTTTATGCTGACAGGACGATCATGCTCTCTTCTGATTGGACAGAATTTATTAAACTTCTTCCCCGACTGACAGACTGGTGATTTTTGTGTGTGAAAGAGAGAGATAAATAACCCGTATAAATCACTCCCTTATTTCAAACTGCATATTTTTGTTCGTGTTTTAAAGTATTTATATTTTATTTCACCAAGTGTTCTGGAATGTGAGGCTTAAAATATACACGCACCATGATTTACAATAAAAGTGTGAGTGCTGCAGTGGTGTTTTATCACCAGCAGGGGGCACTGTACAAACTGCCTCAGGTTTTTTTTTATGTGCCCTTGTTCACTTCCTCTCAGTTCAGTTTTCTTGTCTCTCTCGGGCGCGGGTCCCCCATCACAGCTGCAGTTCTATTGGCTGGAATTGGTCACATGGTCCTTTTCAGTGATTTGTTTACCAGGTTGGCACTACTAGCAGATGTTTGATGAGCAGCTCCAGTCAGAGAGCTGCTGCTGCTGCGACGGGGAAAGGCATCACTGCTGAGAACTTTCTAAATAAAACACATCACCAACATCTTCACCCTCTCACTGTGGTTTATTTTATTAGCTAACAGGCTAATGGTTTAGCGTTCTGATCAGACTGTACAGTGTGCAGAACCTCTTCACATGTTCTGACTGTGGAACATCTCACAATAAACCAGGAGACCTGAAGAGATGGCAGGAGACAGGAAGTTGCTCTGAGACTGCTCAGACTAAACAGGAAGTGACTTCAATAGTGCAGCAGATTAGTGTAAGAATTGTTCACTTTGTGATACAAGCATGAAATTTGGCACAAATCTTCTTCTAGACCTACTTTACCCAAAAAGCCTGTTAGCCACGCAAAAAAAAACCCCAATATGGCCGCTATTTTCCAAGATGGCCGCCCTTCTATGTGTTTTTTGTCTCTTATGATTGGATGATCCATTTTTAATGATCTTGGTGTCTAAAAATAGGTTTTTGAGTATGGGAAATTCAGTTATGCATTTAGAAATTCTCAATTGTGTTATGAAGATAAATGAATTGCATAAATAGTGTATTTTGGCACTGAATTTGACACGATATCGGGCTAGGTGGTAGAGTATTGTCTTGGAATGGCAAATTGCATAGATTGCAACTAAAATGAATCATCACATTTGCAGGCACACAGCTGTGTACATCTAAGGCCAAAGCGGTAGCATCTGCACCTTCCAAAGCATTCAGTCTTGCACCTGCATTTTGTCAACTGTTGACAGCTCTGGGCTATTGGTGGGAGTGTTGTCCAAACTATTTTCAAAATTTCACCTTCTTTTCGCCAACCCCAGTTGGCTGGGCTCTCTGTATGCATTTGACATAAAGTTGCTTGGGCCCAGATGCAGGCAGATTGATAAGTGGCACGCTTCACATGCTGTACAAGGGATGCCAGTCGAAAAACAGCCTCATCCCTGTTGTTTCTAGTCTCAGTTACATAAGTAAGCAACTCTGAGAACACCAGTGGGAGTGCTTCCTTTTCTGGCAACATTCCATTTTTGTCTTGGTTTTCTGCTGATAACAGATGTGCCCCCTCTCTGTTATACAGAGCTGCCAAACAGGAGGAATGATACTTCAACTCCTGTGCCACTACATCTCCACCACTCAAAAGAGTGAGAAGTTTACCATCACTCAGGTTACGAGCACATTTATTGAGTCTGCCATTCAGCTGCATGGTCATTGCCTGCTGTAGTTCAGACACAGGTTCCATCTTTTCACAAAGGAAACACTGCTGCACTTCAAGGGTAGTTCTTCGCATTTTTGAGTGTCCCTCATCAGGGTCATTCTGGACGCCTGCTGCCCTTTTTCTTGCACACTCAAGCTTGCTGTTATTGAACATCAAACGGCAGCTTTGGTGATATTTTGCATTATTCCTTCGCAGTGTGTCTTCAGTACCACCTCCATCATCCAATCGTGACACGTCTAACCTGATTGGCAGCTGATTAATTGCTTGAAAGAGTGGCAAATTTGTGGCAATCATAGAATAACCATCAAGACTGCAAGGATAATGTGTTGGAGGAGTTTTCAATTCTTCCTTTTTATCTGTCTAACAAAGACAACATTTTGTCCAGTCCAGTCAGTTTGAGATACACCACTCAGCAGATTGGAAGTGGATGTTTTGTGTGACGGTTTAGGCCGAGGGGCTATCCTTTTACCACCCAACCATAAAAAACTGTGAAAATACCTAAGCACACTGAAGTATGGGATACAACTAGGTTCAAACATCAGTGCTCTACACCTAGCCTGATTGTTCATCCAGTGCCATTTAAGTCCCGTATGATCTGTACACCACCTGGGTAATTAAAGCCCCATTACCCTTGGCTCGGCTATCCCGCGCTGGCACATCCTGTCAGTTCAGGTGCGGCTATCTAACTACAATACTACAACTATCTAGACTAGGCCTACTAGTTGGTGTATATACAGGGCTGATTAATAATAATAGGTTCAATTTATATAGTGCCTTTCTAAGAACCCAAGGTCGCTTTACAATTATAGACAGAAGAAAGAAAAAAAAAGTCCACCAAATAGAGGTCAGGATATCATTCCAGTGGTGGAGCGGCCACAGTCCCACCAAAAGGCGCACGAAAACAAGTCCCACATCTCCAGCACAGCCGCCGTGACGCCACCAGCAACATCACTCGAACACCACGCCATGGATCCACAAAGCAAGCACAGAAGCACCGCCACGCAGAGTGCTGGTGTGTCCCAAACCGCCTGCACAGCTGCCGCGACGCCACCGAGCAACATCGCTCGGAACATCACACCAAGCATTAAAGCGCAGAGCGCTGGACAACCACGATGTTAAAATGAGCAACGAGCTCACTGCAGTCCATAGCTGGGAGCACAGGCATCACCCACAGTGAACCAAGGCCTGGAGGGAACCAACGCCCAAAACTGGGTCCGGAGCTACACCACAACCGGCGGACAAAACACTCAAACATCAAACTACACACACACACACACACACACAAAAAAGTAAAAATAAAAAGGAGAGAAAATAAAATAAAAAAGCTCTGGTGAGAAGCGGCAGCCAGAATGCGCACGATGTACTCTCAACTGGAAATGGAAATGAAAAAAAAAAGATTAGATAGCATTTTGGACACTAAACTGTACTGTAACTACAGTGAGTCCTACAGTTAGTACACTACAACTAGTGAGTATAGTACTTAGCTGACACCGAACCCCATGCTGAGTCTCACAGCAATGATGTCACCAGTGTGCCTCGGTTGTGCTTTGACATCACTCTCTTATAAAAAGAACATCAGTTGAGATTGATTACAATATTTTTACGTGGATAAAGATCATTTGGACCTTGGACTGTTACTACTTTTTAAAATTGCATTTCTAATCAACTTATGATGGAAACTGAGAATTTGAGTTTAAAATACCTGTCGTCTTGGATTTGCTTTGGCACTAATGAATGTGTCATGCCAAATTGTATATAATGTGATGCCCAGAACATCACAATATGTCCATACACTCAATTTCTACACTGAAAACCTTTACTTTCCATTTAATATGGCGGCCATCTTTAAAAATGGCCGCCATCTTGGATTTTCAGGCGGCTAACGGGCTTTTCTAAAAAAGTGGGTCCTCATCATTGTTCATGCCAAATTTGGTGCTTGTATAACAAAGTGAACGATTCTTCTGGAATATTGACTTACTCTGCTGCACTGCACCTGCTGACCTGGATGAGTTTCTAAAGCACAGTGAGACTAACTGAGGGGAAATTTCCAATCATTTTCATAAACATTAAGAATAAATATTCTGAGCGGTAACGGGACCGGACTGGACTTGTTCTGGTTGAAGGTGTGATACGGTACCAGTTTATACCTTTAATAACCTTTATATCCTTTAGCGGGCGGCACGGCGGTGTAGTGGTTAGCGCTGTCGCCTCACAGCAAGAAGGTCCGGGTTCGAGCCCCGTGGCCGGCGAGGGCCTTTCTGTGTGGAGTTTGCATGTTCTCCCCGTGTCCGCGTGGGTTTCCTCCGGGTGCTCCGGTTTCCCCCACAGTCCAAAGACATGCAGGTTAGGTTAACTGGTGACTCTAAATTGAGCGTAGGTGTGAATGTGAGTGTGAATGGTTGTCTGTGTCTATGTGTCAGCCCTGTGATGACCTGGCGACTTGTCCAGGGTGAACCCCGCCTTTCGCCCGTAGTCAGCTGGGATAGGATCCAGCTCGCCTGCGACCCTGTAGAACAGGATAAAGCGGCTACAGATAATGAGATGAGATGAGATGAGATGAGATGAGATCCTTTAGCAGGGCCTCTGCATTCTGATTATACACTTACCCTGTTTTGATAGATTATAAACCGCCCCCTGGGGGGAGGGGTGGGGGTGAGAGAGATTCCTGACTCACACCCAGAATTCCCTGGAAGCACTTTAGACACCACGTGGTCATGAAGATGAATTAATGTATTAATCTTATGGAGGTTTGACCACGCCCCCTTATAATGACGTCAGTTCCACTGTAAAGCTCAGACAGTAAACGCTGCTGTGTCCCACTTGGACCGGAGTTCAGCGCGCATGCGCACAGCAGAGTCGCTTTGCTGAAGCTCGAGATGATTTGATTGAGGGAATTAAAGCGGAACTCTTCCACCAATTAGAGAGCGATGGCGGGTGACGTCACTCTCTCCTCGCGCTTTGTGCTCGGATGCTGCAGGAGCGCGTGCGGTGCGGTGCGGATGCGCGCGCGCTCTCTCCCATATTACAGCAGGAGGATTTATTTATTTATTTGTTTGTTTATTTATTTGTTTGTTTACTGTTTGTGTCTGTGAGCGGGGAAAGGCGGAGTCCGGTCCATTCGGTTTGGAATGATTTCTTTAAAAACGGATTTTGGCCGCAGTGACATTGCGGTTTGACTGGCCGGGTTGCCAGATCGCGCTGAATTCACCTGTTATTAGAGCGCGGTGTTGTTGGTGTTGTTGTTGTTGTTGGTGTTGTTAATTATTCCATGGTGTTAATGCAGATGTGTGCTGATGATAAACACTGCATTATAAACCTCAGCCCTCACTCCGGGTTGCCAGATTGAGGCTTGACGTTAACTGTGTTCGGGTTTTAACCTTTAATTCGCGCTGATTCTGTAGAATTAATATTTATTATAATAATTCTTAAAAAATACGAACAATTAATCACACAAACCGGAAGTATTCAGTCCAGCATCCGTCTGGTTTATAGACATCAGAGATTTTGTAGTGCAGCGTTTATAGGGAGGATAACATCCTGTAAATCTGGCAACTCTGCCCCGGGAGGGAGGATGGAGGAGAGCGCGAGACACACCGGAGGCACAGGTGCGGCTGGTCCAGGTGAGCGCGCGCACGCTATAGATGGACATGCAGTGATGCGGTGATGTAGGGCAGGAGGTCAGGGGTCAAGTCCCAAACAAAAGGTGTAGTCAATATGTCATGCCCTTTGTAGTGCACTAATATAGGGATAAGGGAGTTTATGTAGTGCACTTCTTCCACATGACTTCTCAGTGTCATTTGATGTAGTGCACTATGTAGGGTGTAGGATCCATCTCTTCTATAGTGCACATATAAATATGTACTTACTAAATATTATGTGTAATAATAATAATAATAATAATAATAATAATAATGGCTTACCTGGAGATTTAGTGCACTACTCACTGTTTAAGTGCACTATATGCTGTTTCACCTGATGTAGGGCATGATGGTGTTACAGAGAATAGGGAGCTGTTTGGGACGAGGCCCAGTGAGTAATGCTGCTGATTCACTCTGTGCAGACGATGAGGAATAAGTCTGTCTGTCTGTCTGTCTGTCTGTCTGTCTGTCTGTCTGTCTGTTTAAAAGAAGAGAAATGTTATTGTAGTACATTGCAGATAAAATATCTTTAATCCCCTGTGTGTGTGTGTGTGTGTGTGTGTGTGTGTGTGTGTGTGTGTGTGATATGAGACTGAGTGAATCCGCTGTATCAAGCCATTCACAGGATTAGCTGAATCTTTGAAAAGCGTTCACTCAAATTTCTGGGCATTCTGCTGATCAGTCCTGTGTGTGCATGCAGTATTTCAGTCTTAGAAGTTCTTCAGTGCTTCTCCACTTCCTGTTTTGTCACAGCTAAAGTGATGACATCATCACCAGTTTCTGAAAAGAAACCTCAGAGAAATGGTCACACCTCCCCAGTTCACCAGTCAGCCAATCAGATCAACCCAGCTGCTGGTAAACAGAGTAAGCTCCTCCCACTTCCCCTCTTTATTTAGATAATTATGATATGACTGTAATGAATGAAAGTCTCTCTGGTTTCTCTTTCTCATATTTCCTATTAGCTGAAATGTTGACTCCGCCCTCTGTGTCTGAGAAGAAGCCTCTGGCCAATGGACACGCTTCACCTGTCCGCTATCCAGCCAATAGCAGCAACAGCCAGACAGCTAACCAATGTAAGTGTGTGTTACTGGGCATGGATTTATCTACTCTCCTAATGGTAAAGTATGTAGGGAACAGGGGAAAAGGAAAATTAAGTGTGACTCTTTAACAGCCCTGTTTAAGGAAATATAGTTACACACTCCCTCCCTCCCTCCCTCCCTCCCTCCCTCCCTCCCTCCCTCCCTCCTCTAGGTGTGGAGTCTCTACTTAAAACAGATGAAAGGATGCGTCTGGCCAGAGAGAGACGAGAGGAGAGAGAGAGGAGTCTGGGTGAGGCTTTGAATTTATTTACTCACTTTGGCAATAATGTGACCCATCCATTCATATCAATAAACAGAGAGAGAGAGTGAGAGTGCAAGCATTACTAGTCTTCATTTATCATCAGTCCCCCTGTCTGTCTCTCTCTGACCTGTCTGTGTCTCAGCGATGAGGGAGCAGGCTCTGATGGAGAAGGAGCGCCGTGCTCGTCTGCAGTACGAGAGGACGAGGGAGGAGAGGTGTCGGCGTCTGGAGGAGCAGAGGCAGAAGGAGGAACAACGCAGAGCTGCCGTGGAGGAGAAGAGGAGGCAGCAGCTCGAGGAGGAAAAGGTCAGGGGTCAAAGGTCAAGGTCTGTTAAAGTGACTGTTGTGTTCATGTGGCCTTTCTAGTGAAAAGTCAGTAGAGCATGTGGTTTAGGACACGACCCCTGAACCTGTCCTGTCCACTCTCAAGTCTCGCTCTGTACACCCGAACTGTACTGATCATAAACATGGTTTAGAGTACGAGATCTTATTTGTTAGTGTTTCAGTAAACTTTCTTTTCTTTCATTCTTTGATGGAAAATAATGTCAAGCAATTGTGTGTGTGTGTGTGTGTGTGTGTGTGTGTAGGAGCGTCTGGAGGCTCTGATGAGGAAATCACTGGAACGAAGTCTTCAACTGGAGAGCAGAAACAAACGTGGGACCTGGGGGATGAATGGACAGAGTGAGTAGAGAGAGAGAGAAAGGTGTGAAATGAGAGGTGGATGAGAATGTTCTAGAAAGCAGAGATGGACAGACAGTAGAGGTGGTTGGAAAGAGAGATGGAATGACAGACGGGAGAAGGAGGGAGGCGTCAGGTGAGGAAAAGGAGCTTCAGTGCAGAGCTGTAACCTGAGGAAGAGAAGAGAAAAAAACCTGAAATAAAAAAGAGATGGAAGCAAGTGTGCTTTAAAAAGAAAGAGAAATGAGAGAGGGACAGAAAAAATGAGAAATGGAACAGTGTGTGGAAGGAGGAAGGAGAGGAGGAGGTTTAAGTGAAAGACAGACTGATTGATGGAGTATAAAAAAAAAAATACAAGCTCAGTATTTGGCAAGTGGCAGCACTAGAGGATTTATAGTGCAGTTTACTGAGGGATCACTATTTGGCAAGAGGGCAAACTGCAGTAAAAAGTAGAGAGAGATGGAGGGGGAGAGTCAAACCCTGTGTGTGTGTGTGTGTGTGTGTGTGTGTGTGTGTGTGTGTGTGTGTGTGTGTACCTTCTCTCCATGATGAATCTCACTGCGCTTGAGTGTGCATGTGACAAACAAAAGTTTATTTTTCTTCTTCTTGCTTGCTGCTTGTTTGCCAAGTTGTGTGAGATTAAAAACAAGGCGTGTGTGTGTGTGCGATTAAAAACAAGGCGTGTGTGTGAGAGAGAGAGAAATCTCTGTATTAGAGCTCTAGGTAAAATGTTTATGCTGCACACTTTCTTCTTGGAAGCGCCCTTCATGTAGTGCTGTGTCCCTAATACCTCATGCCCCAATCTCTGACACACACACACACACACACACACACACGCACGCACTTCAGCCCATGCATAATGCTGTGCTCTCTTTGCTTTTGCTCTGCCCCTGTTGCCCAGGCGACTATGCCCTCCCCCATGACCTCATCGCTCCCTCTCCTGCTACCAACGAATTAGGCAACGGTATGAACCCCAGCCGCCTCTCAGCCCAGCCCCCTTCTCCTCCCCACTGCCGGTCACTCCAGTGCTAATGTTCTCACACAGCCTGTCAGTCCCGGGGGGGGCGTGGCCTTGTTGTCTGTCAGTCTCTGCAGGAGGGGGCGTGGCCTTGGTGTCTGTCAGTCTCGTGGGGGGATGCACACTGACATCAGGCTGTTTGGGAGTATAAGCACAAATGTGTGTTTGTGTGGGTGTTATTTTGGACTTGAATTTCTCATTTTTATATGTGCGTGCACACACACACACACACACACACACACACACACACACACACACACACACACGTTACAGCATCTAATCATCATCCTCATGCAGTGTTTGTTTTATAAAACTATAAATGTGATGAAAATTTCCCATCATTCCTTTCAGTGGTGCGCTCATCTCATCACATTCACTGCTTTCCTTTCATGTTTCCCTCCCATTCCCCATCTTTCCATCTCTCCGTTTCTCCATCCATCAGTCCATCATGGTCACATGACCTCTGTGGACAACCTGATGCTCCATCGTCTCTGTACACACACACACTCCTCACTTGCTCGCTGCAGCAGTGACGCTGAACTGTGTGTGCCCTGCCCACGGTACACAGGTAACACACACACGCGCACACACACAAAATGTCCTGCTGCTGACCTCTGACCTGGAAGTGTTTCATTTCTCTTCCTGCTCAGTTCCCTCCAGTCCTCACAGGTCGCTGTACTGTGTGTCACCGAGCCGTCGCCGTGCCAACACTGTTGCCATGGAGTTAGGAGGGGCAAATTCAGCCCCGAATACCCCGAAGGTCAGGAGGAAGAATGTGTATTACCCATAATGCACTTTTAAATGAGGGCGCGTGTATATTAACTATAATGCATTGGGGGGGTGTATAGAAGGAGAGGTTGCGTACAGAAAGAAGAACACCAACTGGATCACCTGTGAGAAGAACCGAATCTCCTGCTGATGTTATCTGGCGCACTGCCTCACCGAAGTAAAACAAACAGACACGCAATTACATCTACATTCAAGTCTAAAGAACTGAGCTGGTTGCTGTTATTTAAGACTAATTTTAATGTGTGTGTGTGTGTGTGTGTGTGTGTGTGTGTGTGTGTGTGTGTGTGTGTAGATTGATTCCTAAGAGTCATAATCCATCTCCTGTCCCACTTCGTCATCACCCTCTGTCCCCTCTGAGACACAGACCCTCCACACCTGTCACTGACGACAACAAGTTCACCGTAAACAGGCCAGCCCAAGAGGTCAAAGGTCATGACCCTGCAGAGAAAAAGCCGCTGACTGAGGTGGGGGTCGGTGCAGGACGTGTGAGTGGAACCTGTAAACCAGAGAACCACAAACCTGCTGACAGGAGCACAGGTGAGTGACACACCTGAGACGACGCAGAATTAAATAATGAGTGATGTATTAACTATAAACACTGAGTTCATTTACAGAGCATTCACCTTTGACCTCTGGGAGGGGCGTCGCCAGGACAACAGATGGAGACAAGGCGGCTCGGGTTTCGGTGGAGCGACAGTGTCTCAGTCGTGCACAGAAGGAGCAAGAGGAAAAGGACAGGTAGGTGGGGGTGGGTGTGTCCCAGTGAAGGTGCTGCTGTGGCCTCTGTACCTGTCAGTCTCAAAGGGGTGTGGCTTCTGTCAAAAATGGGTGTGGTCTCATTACCTGTCAGTCTCAGTCAGTGCGTTTACATGCACATAGAGAAAATCGAATTTCTGCCGTAGCTCGACTGAAATCGAAGTTCTAAATGCCATGGAAACACCTTAGCTCGGCTGAAATCGAACCGAACTGGATTTCTCGTAATCGAGCTACGCGACCTAGATTATGCGATTGTAGCCGAGCTACTTAGTGCATGTAAACCCTATCGAGCTACGGAGTCGAGCTACTTACTTCAGCGCTGCCCCTTCCGGAAGTGACGAGTGACGAGACCACAAGCGGGAAACACAACAGCCTCGGTCGGCATGACAACAGTAGTAGCGAGCAGCAGAAGAGGTCAGGAGGAACAAGGAGAACGAACGAAGAAGAGAAAATGGCGAGCAGAACATGGAACTGATAACTTTGTTTATACTCTTGAATAGCTCTTCATGACGACAACCGGAAGTGTACCAACACGATGGGGCGTGTAGCGCCACCTGTGGCTCGGGTGCACAATGTACCTCACACAATAGCTCGATTTCCTTGTGTGCATGTAGGATTGGATTTCTCTGGCACCCCTGCTGGGACCCTCAGCTCGATTACCGACAGCAGCTCGATTTGGATGTGCATGTAAACGCACTGAGTGAAGACCCAGTCAGTCAACTTCACTGTATATATCCACCTGTGATGTCCTTTGAAAAAAAAACTGTTTGTGCGCGTGTGCGTGTGTGAGAGACAGGCTGAAAGCTGAGCACCTTAAGAAGAAGCAGGAGGAAAAGATGAAGGATGAGGAGAAGAAGAGAAAAGCAGATGAAGAAAAGGAGCTGCAGGAGGTTCGTTATTTTGAACACACACACACACACACACACACACACACACACACACACACACACACACACACACACACACACTATAATAAATAGAGGTGGTGTATTGTGTGAGATGAAGATGAGCTGGGTGTTCTGTAGTCTAAACAAAAGCTTGATCCTGATGTGTGTGTGAGCATGAAGACTCCTGCAGGATCACAGAGATAAAGATGAAGGTTACGATAAACATGAGTGAGGACTGAACATTACAACCCAAAGAACACACACATGTACATCAGAGGGGAACAAAGACACTGACATAAATCACTTTAAAATGAATACATCGTGTGTGTGTGTGTGTGTGTGTGTGTGTGTGTGTGTGTGTGTGTGTGTGAGACAGAAACAGGAAGTGGAGAGAGAGCTGATGAAGCAGCAGGAGGAGCAGGAGCGACAGCAGAGGAAAAAGGTAAAAGTCCTTTACACTGTGAATATCACATGCAAACATGACACTTTTATTTACACACACACACACACACACACACACACACACACACACACACACACACACACACACACACAGTAGATCTCCTCCACTTCTGTTCACACTTCACACCCTGGAAACCGTGTGTGCATGTGTGCACGTTCTCAGAGAATCGAGGAGATCATGAAGAGGACGCGGCGGAGTGATGGAGAAATAAAGGTGTGCTGATGGACAGAAGTGTGAACTTTTAATTTTATTATTATTAAAATGAAATGAAGTTAATTTGAATATTATTTCTGTAGAGAGAGGACAGTCAGGAGCTTCAGTCCCCACCGTCACACTCATACACTCTGTCTCCGCCGGGTGAGTTTAACATCAACACACTGCTAACTCGCTGGTATACGAACAGGCTGTGGTTTATAACTAATTAGTAATACCAGCTAGTTAATAATGGTGCAGCTGATGTTTAATACAACCGCGATTCCAAAAAAGTTGGGACAAAGTACAAATTGTAAATAAAAACGGAATGCAATGATGTGGAAGTTTCAAAATTCCTTATTTTATTCAGAATAGAACATAGATGACATATCAAATGTTTAAACTGAGAAAATGTATCATTTAAAGAGAAAAATTAGGTGATTTTAAATTTCATGACAACAACACATCTCAAAAAAGTTGGGACAAGGCCATGTTTCCCAC
This sequence comes from Neoarius graeffei, assembly GCF_027579695.1. Taxonomy (NCBI): domain Eukaryota; kingdom Metazoa; phylum Chordata; class Actinopteri; order Siluriformes; family Ariidae; genus Neoarius; species Neoarius graeffei. The sequence continues at coordinate 722,227 of NC_083596.1, forward strand.
TGTGAGACATCCCCTTTTCTCTTTACAACAGTCTGTAAACGTCTGGGGACTGAGGAGACAAGTTGCTCAAGTTTAGGGAGAGGAATGTTAACCCATTCTTCTCTAATGTAGGATTCTAGTTGCTCAACTGTCTTAGGTATTTTTTGTCGTATCTTCCGTTTTATGATGCGCCAAATGTTTTCTATGGCTGAAAGATCTGGACTGCAGGCTGGCCAGTTCAGTACCCGGACCCTTCTTCTACGCAGCCATGATGCTGTAATTGATGCAGTATGTGGTTTGGCATCGTCATGTTGGAAAATGCAAGGTCTTCCCTGAAAGAGACATCGTCTGGATGGGAGCATGTTGCTCTAGAACCTGGATATACCTTTCAGCATTGATGGGGTCTTTCCAGATGTGTAAGCTGCCCATGCCACACGCACTAATGCAACCCCATACCATCAGAGATGCAGGCTTCTGAACTGAGTGCTGATAACAACTCGGGTCGTCCTTCTCCTCTTTAGTCCGAATGACACGGCGTCCCTGATTTCCATAAAGAACTTCACATTTTGATTCGTCTGACCACAGAACAGTTTTCCACTTTGCCACAGTCCATTTTAAATGAGCCTTGGCCCAGAGAAGACGTCTGCGCTTCTGGATCATGTTTAGATACGGCTTCTTCTTTGAACTATAGAGTTTTAGCTGGCAACGGCGGATGGCACGGTGAATTGTGTTCACAGATAATGTTCTCTGGAAATATTCCTGAGCCCATTTTATGATTTCCAATACAGAAGCATGCCTGTATGTGATGCAGTGCCGTCTAAGGGCCCGAAGATCACGGGCACCCAGTATGGTTTTCCGGCCTTGACCCTTACGCACAGAGATTCTTCCAGATTCTCTGAATCTTTTGATGATATTATGCACTGTAGATGATGATATGTTCAAAGTCTTTGCAATTTTACACTGTCGAACTCCTTTCTGATATTGCTCCACTATTTGTCGGCGCAGAATTAGGGGGATTGGTGATCCTCTTCCCATCTTTACTTCTGAGAGCCGCTGCCACTCCAAGATGCTCTTTTTATACCCAGTCATGTTAATGACCTATTGCCAGTTGACCTAATGAGTTGCAATTTGGTCCTCCAGCTGTTCCTTTTTTGTACCTTTAACTTTTCCAGCCTCTTATTGCCCCTGTCCCAACTTTTTTGAGATGTGTTGCTGTCATGAAATTTCAAATGAGCCAATATTTGGCCTGAAATTTCAAAATGTCTCACTTTCGACATTTGATATGTTGTCTATGTTCTATTGTGAATACAATATCAGTTTTTGAGATTTGTAAATTATTGCATTCCGTTTTTATTTACAATTTGTACTTTGTCCCAACTTTTTTGGAATCGGGGTTGTATTAATACTAGCAAATAAAATTTTTATTTAAATGTCAGACTCTTTTATTGACTCACATTCTCACTCCTCATGGAACACACACACACACACACACACACACACACACACACACACACACACACACACACACACACACACACACACACCAACTCTGAGTGAGCACCTTCGCATTTACTTTTTAATGTGGAACATTTCAGCATTTCATCATCACACTGCAGTGCAGAGGCTGTGTACCAGCACAGAACATTCTCTTTAAAGGTGTGTGTGTGTGTGTGTGTGTGTGTGTGTGTGTGTGTGTGTGTGTGTGTGTGTGTGTGTGTGTGTGTTGTATTTTCCTCCCTGTCACTCTCTGGAGAGGATCAGATTCTGTGTGTGTCGCAGATTTGTGATTAGGAAACTCCATTCAAGGACATTTTAGAGCTATTTTTAAACTGCAGCTGTGTGTGTGTGTGTGTGTGTGTGTGTGTGTGTGTGTGTGTGTGTGTGTGTGTGTGTGTGAGAAGGACAGACACATTTTAATTTTATTTCTGCTTCTGTTTGAGGGCTTTAACTTTATTTATTTATTCATCCCTTTTGTTTGTTTGTTTATCTCTGAGTCGGCTTTAATCCTTGTTCAGTATTAATTTGTATGTTGCAGATATTTTACTGTAGATTTTAAAATGTTTTTTCTGTTGTAAGATTTATTCAGTTCCTGTCTGATTATAATTCTATTTTTATTACATTTGTATTTCAAACAGTTAAAAGCTCATTTCCATAAAACTGACCCTTTTGCAAGAAAACTGTCTTCGTTCCCTCAGGAAAAAAAGATTCAGTCATTTATTGTGTTCTTGCAGGTGAAGCCCTGGTGAACTCTAAGGTAAAAGGTGAGGTGAAAGCCCCGCCCACTGGTGCACAGGTGAGCTCCAGCCCCCAAAACCAGATGAAGCTACAGAATTGTGTTTAAAAACCTGATGGATTTTTTTTTATTTAATTTAATTTTTTTTATTATTATAGGGCACACTGTTATTGGAGCCTAGCTCTGTTGTGTGACCCTCACCACCATTTTTTAAAATTATGTGTTTATTTATTGTATCTGAGGTGGAAGCTTATTTTATTTTATTAAGATCATTACAAAAACAAAACGAGTGAATGTAGATGCTGTTCTGTGGACAGGTAAAGCCACACACACCTGAAAGCATCATCAAACGGCATGAGAGTGCGGAGAGGTGTTCACACACACCTGCACAGGTGCCGCACAGCACGCCGTCATTAAACTCTCCAGATCGTAGAGGAGCAACTAGAAATGAGGACATCACTCCAGTGATGCTCCTGAGAAGCTCAGCTGGGAGAGAGGACCAGAGTACTCAGGTCAAGAGCATCAGCAGTTCATCAGAGAAGCTGCAGGAGGCACAGGTGAAGATCTCTGCTGAAAACAATGAGAAGAAACTTCTTCCAGTCACAGAGAGAGAGCAAAGAACAGGCCAGGTACACAGCACTGAGCTCGCACAGGTGATCAAACAAGATCAAACCACTGGCCAGATGAACAGTTCCCCCTCTGAGCAAGTGAAGACTCCAAACTCCCAACTGGTAAACAGTCCAGCGAAGAATCCAACCACTCAGCAGGTGAACAGCCAAGCTAAAAGCCCAACCACTCAACAGGTGAACAGCCAAGCTAAAAGCCCAACCACTCAGCAGGTGAAAAATCCAACTGCTCAGCAGGTGAAGAGTCCAGCCTTCCAACAGGTGAACAGCCCAACAAACAGCCCAACCACTCAGCAGGTGAACAGCCAAACAAAGAGTCCAATCGCTCAACAGGTGAACAGCCAAACAAAAGGCCCAACCGCTCAGCAGGTGAAGGGTCCAGCCTTGCAACAAGTGAACAGCCAAACGAATTGTACAACCATTCTGCAGGTAAACAGCCAAGCAAAAAAATTTGCTTCCCAACAGGTGAACAGCCAAGCGAAAAGCCCAACTGCTCAGCAGATGAATAATCCAATGGAAAGTGCAACTGCTCAACAAGTGAACAGCCAAGAGAAGGGTTGGACCGCTCAGCAGGCGAATAGCCAAGCGGAAAGCCCAACTGTTCAGCAGGTGAATAATACAACCATTCAACAAGTGAACAGCCCAGTGAAGGGTCCAACATCCCAACAGGTGAACAGCCAAGCGACGTGTCCAGCCTCTCATCAGGTGAACAGCCCAGCAAAGAGTCCAACTGCTCAGCAGGTGAATAATCCAACTTCCCAGCAGGTGAACAGCTCATTGAAAACTCCAGCCTCCCAGCAGGTCAACAGCACAGTGAAAAGTCCAAGCTCTCAGAAGGTGAACAGTTCCTTTAAAACCCAATCCTTACAGCAAGTGAAAGTTTCTACCTCTGAACAGGTGAACAGCCCAGTGAAGCGTGAGCAAGTGAATGGCCAGGTGAACTCACAGGCCAAAACTATCATGACATCACCACAGGTGACATCAAAGACAAAAAGTATCTCCTCCCCCCTCAGCTCACTACCTCCATCAGAGTTCCCGCCACCTCTTAGTGACCTGGAGTATCTGGAAAAAAGGGGCGGGGCCAGAAAGGAGTCGGCTGATGAGGTGCAGTCAATGGAGGTCAGGTGAGGCCTTGTTCCAGATCAGTCACATAATTGGTTTGTTTTAAATGCACAGAAATGTTGTCCTAATTCTGTACACAGTAACCTTCAGTAATGCACTCGATGTTCTTCACTCTGCTTTTCTACACACGTTCAGAACTTTAGAAGTAGTGCACTGTGTAGTGAGGATTGTTTATCCATCATGAGGTGAAGTATCCATGTTTCCCCTCAGCCCCGTCTCTAAAGAGGAACTCATCTCAGTTCCGAAGTTTTCTCCGATCGCTGAAGTTCAGAATGTTGTGAACAGCACGCGAGCGCTGGAGGACCTGCTGGATTTGACTGGTCATGTGATGTATCCCATAATGCCACGCAGCACCGCGCTCGGAGACTGCAACAAGAACGTGATTGAGCCAAAACAGACTTCTAACACACTGAACATGAGGAGCAGAAAGGAGTGAGAGGTGTGTATATGTGTGTGTGTGTGTGTGTGTGTGTGTGTGTGTGTGTGTGTGTGTGTGTGTAATAATAAGGTAAAAATCACAGCTTGTTTCATCATCATACTGAGAAACTGTCAAGAAGTGTAAACTCCTCTGTCCTGAAAACATTGGAAAACTTCTTTGTTCCAGCTTCCCTTCTGACTGTGACACAGCACTGACACTGGAGACTCCTTCCAGAGATGTTTTACACACACACACACACACACACACACACACACACACACACACACACACACACACACACACACACACACACACACATTCTTCCTTACAGGAAACTTCACCACATCAGTGATTTAAAAAAAAAAATCTGTTTATTATCAGTGGAGCGTCTGCTGGACACGCCCCTGTGAATGAGCCGTTACAATAGAAACGATAATGTATCAGTACGAGTGCATTAATATAAAACCGGCACTACTGTCAGAGCTGCTGTTCTGGAGCATTAATCAACACCTTCTGACTAATCAGAATCCAGAACTCAGCAGTGCTGTGGTGTGATAGTATTTAATAACTGTTCTTCGAGTTTCTGTTGTGTTACTGTTACTTTTCAGTGTGTGTGTGTGTGTGTGTGTGTGTGTGTGTGTGTGTGTGTAGGTTGAGTGAGTAACAGAGGAAGAAGGAAAAAGAGGAGATGCTTCATTACTGGATGGATAGACTGAGCATTTTCAAACATTAGCATCGTCCCGCTACAACTAAGAACACTGAGACTTTCGAGGCTGGACTGCATCATCTATTTATTTGTTTGTTTATTTATTTCCCCATAATGAGAACAGTGTGTGCTGTTTATTAACACTGAGTAAGGCTTTGTTTTGGGTATTTGTCTCCCTTGGAAATTACCATAACTTTCTTCTAAACGTCACTATTTCAGACAAATTGGAACAAAAAAGTCAATGTGAGAAACGTTTACAGAACTGAGATGTCATTATTGTGTTTGCAGACAGTCATTTCCATAACATGCTAACGGAGCGCTAACAGAACCAACTGGCTAGTGGTACTAAGTTACTTAGTTAATCAGGTAATTAGTTAGCTATATTAGCCAGCATGTCCTCTATAAGAGCTAATGGTTTAAAAACCCTCATAGACTGTGATTTAAATTCCCTTCTGTTGCAGCATGTGGGGTCGGTGCAAAGCTGGTGTGTAAATAACTGTACATTTATACAGTATATAATATAATATGTTTGTAAAATGACAGCTAGCCAAAGCGCATGAAGGAGAAAAAAAAAACTCAGACAAAAAGATGTAAGCTCTTCATCAGTGCAGTAGATCACCGAAACAGTAGACTAATGCTGCTACACAGTACACTGGACTGTATTTATGCTAAGTTTTCCTGCACTGCATTGGTTTTATGTTTAACACATGATTGTGTAGTGCTTAGTTTGGACAGTTTTAAAGTATTAAGTACTGTATGTATTTAGCTAGCTAACATAACAAAACACACAACACTGGTGAGCTGCTAGCGTGAGTGAGTCAGTAAACTAGCTGTATGAGCACATGCTTTGCTACAAGAGCTAATTCTGCTGGGTTTTTTTTTATCAGAGTCGAAAAGCCAGAAATGATGATAAACCATAATAAAGGCTGAGGGGATTTCTGATCGTATTAAAAATATAAAATTCGGCCTGTAACTCTACCGTCAGCGCTTTGTTGTATTCAGCTGGGGAATATTATATCTGTAGCATAATTACAATGAAAAATTAATTCTGCCTTGTGGACTTCATGCTTTTAGTGAAACACAGACTCTGTTGTGATGTTCAGAATTCCTGATACAGATTATTTTATGATTGAACTTCAGTTTGCTGTTTTTATTTTATTGTAGAAAGCTGCATCCCATGGACAAGCTGGCTACAGGTTCCACATTCTCTGTTTATATTTCTTTTGTTTCTCTGAAGACGTTCACGTGTACCTGATCCTGAACCCCAGACTGCATGAACATTTCTCCACCACTGTTAGCGTTTGGGACACAGTGACGAGGCCGTCACGTTCGTGTCAGGGTTCAGCTTGATTAATGAGCTGCTTTAGATCCATATTTTCACTGTAATGTTCTAGAAAATACAAGTTAAATATTTAAATCTAGTTCATTTCTTCTTGGACAGAACTCCAACCCAGGTCCCAGTGCTGCTGCGGAGTGAAGCTGAGACAGATGTACAGATTTCTGCTCCTGTTCTCAGTGTGTTACTGTGTGATGACGCACCAGAAAGTGTTTTACTTGAAACTGAATTCATCGTTTTTCCTGCTTGTGGATAAATCACATTACTGCACATGTACCTCCTGTAAACAAGCTGCATGAAGTCTGAAGCCTATGTTACACTCATTAATAATGATTAAAAAAGTTAAAAATGACAATCAGCTGTATGACTGTGAGTTTGATCAATTCTCACTTCACTTTACTGCTTTTCTCAGTACTCACTGTGCCATAATAATAATAATAATTATTATTATTTATCAGGAACAAACAGAAGAGTTTTTAAAGAGGATGGAGGGACAGGTTGAGTGTAGGGGGGAATTTATATTTAAATACCTGTTCACAGATACACAGACCAGCAGGGTTTTTACCCATGTGCCAAGAAAACATTTTTCCTCAGGGATCAATAAAGGATTCTGTGTAAATTATTCAAGGAGAGGAAACGATTATATGAGTGTTATCAGTGTCAGAATTCTTATTATAGTAATTACATATTAAAACAAAATCCTAAAATTAAGTTCTGTTTAAAAAAGTAAAAGCTAATGCTAGTTATAACATCTTTTGTTTTTAAGTCTACAGATATTCTACTGTTCTGTTTTCAAAGGTTTTTGATAACTGACATCATGAGTCATAACAGAACAGATTTAATCTGTACCAGGTTGAACCTGGGAAGGTAAATGAGGATGGAGTAATAAATGTAATAATAATAATAATAAAAACATCACCACATTTTACATATCTTTTAATGCTAATCAGTAAATACATCATATTAATCATAACTAAAATGTAAAAAATACTAATCTTTTCTGAAAGTACAATGGTGATCAGCTTAATAATAATAATAATAATAATAGTACATTTTTAAATAGTAAAATGTGCAACTATAAATAAAAATACATAAAATGTATGTAAAATTTTTTTAAACTTGGATATAATACACTAAAATCCTATTTATTAATTTTAAGAAAATATTAATTAAATATATAACTACTGTATTATAATCTGAATTTAGATATAGAAATGACATTATGGCATTATTATTTAATTATTATCTGAAAATAAGTGATTGTATATAGCACGGGCGATTGCTCTAAGACAGCGAGGGAGGCTCAGCCTCCTCTAAAAATGACGAACATCGTGTAGGATGAATTGCGCTAGGCTTATGTTATAGCCGACCTTATAACATTGCTATTTCAGATCCAGAATCATAGAAATATATGTGCTCAACCCAACTACAGTGCAAAATCATTCCGTTATAACTTTCCCCAGTTCGCCTAATGTGTGCGTGAGTTTTTCCCCCTCGTGACAGCGCGATGCAGCCCAGCCTCAGTGCACTTCAATGGCATTTGGGAGCTCTGTGCTTTCAATCTCAAAATGCAAGACGGTTATTGGACAAATACTGCGAAAACGCCCGCCCACGGACTCCCAGCCTCACAGTGGGAGGGACATGGCAAAGCTTTCTGCGAGGAGACTGGTGATTGGTGAAAGCGGCGGATATTTTCTTTGATTGACAGCTCGTTTCAAATATAGACAGGCAGCGGTGAATCTCAGTTCAGTCACATGCGGATTCGCAAGTGCTGTGGTGTATTGTAAGAGATCAGCTTACATTTCGATTTCATTCATTACATACGGTTTCTACCAGCTTTTTTAGTTTGTATATATTTTCATTGTAAATAAAGTGTAAATATAGTGTTGTCAAGTTTGCTATCTTAGTTCCAGAAATTTCGTTTATTTGAGTGACTGAACTTGAACTTGAGGGGGCTAGTCAGCTAGCAAGAAAGCTGCGCACAGAGGCCAAGCATTGCTGATTTAATTTTGGCGAAGCCATTTGCCAGTCTTCCTTTCGAGGAAAAAATTAAAATTAAAGAGCAGGGTAGACCAACGCCTCAAACTGACTTGGTGAAAAAGGTAGGGAATAATACTCGTTCCTTTCAGCTCTCCTGGTACGAGAAAGTGAATTGGCTAACAGCAAGTGACCCACATCAACAACAGTAAATAGGCTACTTTAGTAATATGTCATGGATGGACCAAAAATATAGAATCTATTTAAAATGTTTATGCTGAGTATATTATATTGGAATATATATTTCTCTGGATATGAATTAAACACAGCTACAATTCGGAAAACATTTTTAAACAAAAACACAGCCGAGAACATTTCACACTACAGACCTGGATTAAAAGTGAAGGGTTATCAAAATTGTCGATAAAACATCTCATCTCATCTCATTATCTCTAGCCGCTTTATCCTTCTACAGGGTCGCAGGCGAGCTGGAGCCTATCCCAGCTGACTACGGGCGAAAGGCGGGGTTCACCCTGGACAAGTCGCCAGGTCATCACAGGGCTGACACATAGACACAGACAACCGTTCACACTCACATTCACACCTACGCTCAATTTAGAGTCACCAGTTAACCTAACCTGCATGTCTTTGGACTGTGGGGGAAACCGGAGCACCCGGAGGAAACCCACGCAGACACGGGGAGAACATGCAAACTCCACACAGAAAGGCCCTCGCCGGCCCCGGGGCTCGAACCCGGACCTTCTTGCTGTGAGGCAACAGCGCTAACCACTACACCACCGTGCCGCCTCGATAAAACATTTCTCAGTCAAAATAAGTAAAATATAGGGAAAGTGTCATTGAATGAAATGTGTGGCCCCCAGCTCTATGTTTGGCTCCCCAAGGTCAGTGCTTGTGCCTATTCCAGAACACTCTGCTGTTACTGCTGAGGTTCCTGACAAAGAGCTGCTTTCAATAATGATCAATTTTTAAACAACATGCCACAATTTTAAAATATAAAATGTTAAAATATACCCCTCCCCCCCAACACCACCATCATGTATATTGGACAGTAGGCTAATGGGCCAAAAGAACCTGTTATTTCACAGTTTGTGACGCTGCCAACAATCAGCCAGATCAGAGGCAAGAGTATGGGCAAAACCGATGTGTTTTTTCTTTTTAAATCTGGAAATATCGTAACCGACCAGCCTCCCCTGTTTGAAAGACTACCAGCCGCCACTGGTATATAGAGTGAATGCACTACACACAGAGTTTGTCTTGAGAATGTTAATAACTTTATGAACACACTGTTAATAAAGCTGTAATGTGTATGTTGTGTAAACACTGCTGTGACTGATGGACTATCTTCACTATCTTCACTTTCTGTCCTGAGGATCTGATTTAATCTCCTCAGCCGGGTGAAAGTGAGGTTAAAAATGCTTTGGACAGATTAAGTTTGATGACTGACTCGGGAATTGTTTTGCTTCTCCCCTCAGAGCGCTGCTGGGGTTTATTTAAAGCTCCTCTCTGACTGACGGAACTCAGCAGCTGAAGCTTTATCATCAGGGAGAAATGTAGTGCTCACACTGACCCGGAGTCAGTCCACTGCGCCAATATTCCCTCATTCCGAGTAAACTGGGACAGTGAATCTGATCTGAGATCAGGTTCACACCCTCTTCCACACCCCCCACCATTTTCAGGCGCCATTTTGATTTGTCGTCACCTCAGCATCAACCAGCTGTCCGAGGACATTATTCCTCACCCCAACCCCCAGGCTGGCCATTTTACCAAATCCCGCCTTTCGCGCGTTTGGATTGGCTGACAGCAGCACGTCTCCTGGACTAGGATTGGCTAAATGCATCCTCCCGATTATATTTTATAAATGGACAGTTGGCCTGTCCAATCGCCTTTGAGGAGGCAGGTTTCCTCGGAATGTAGGTGGGGGAAAATTACGGCGCAGAAGGTTTGCAGTTCTGTGAAGCTTCAGCGTCGACACACTATGGACACAAAGGCAAAAATATAAGTTAAATTTACGACGCTATATTTAAAACATTGATTTAACCTGTGTTAATTTACATATTTACATTAATTTTAAACGAATATTTGCAACAAGGTGAATAAGATTACGGTTAAGAAGGTTTTGCGAAGGCGCTAGCTCTTTTTGCTAGCTGAACTAGCGGTTTGCTAGCGGTGCTTTAGCGTTAGCTTCTCCAGTAACCTTGGGTGAGTACTTCATGCAAAGTAAAGGAGATTTCTTAGGTTAGCAAAAATGTTAACGAGTTTTAATTAGTGAAAAGTTCATTTTTAAAACATGTCGAAGTGCTGGTGTGAATTTATACACGACTGATTGTAAAGGGTGGAGTTTGCTCGGCTAGTTTAGCTGGCCTGCTTTCGCTTCGTCTCCACACACAGTTATAATAATAATAACAGCGCGTGCATGTTTTTAATATTTCATTTTTCCTTTAGTGTGTTTCTTTTGGAGTTTTCAACGATGTTTATTTTCCAAACTGGGACATTGTGTATTAATAGTAGTCTAATTGAATTGAGATTTTGCGTATTTTCTTTTTTTTTGTTTACTTCCTGTTTAGTTGTCTTGGTATCGTTTCTGAGAATTTTGTTATTATTACTTTTCCTCCATTACACCTAATCCTTGGTTTCTGTAAGAAGCCCCTGGTCCTGTTCTCTCTCGCCAGACTTCTGGCATTTCTTCCCATTATTGTCCTCATGAATAATATTTTGTTTGTTTGTTTGTTTGTTTTTCCCCAAAGTGAGCTTTATTTCTGTGTCCTGTCTTTATTTCCATGTCTCCAGGAACGTGAGCAGCGTGAAGATGGTGAGACCTCACTCAGGTTCTCCTCGTTCCAGACAGAGGTACTCCTTTTATCTCAGTCCCTGGAACACTTTATCACTATCTTTGTATTGGCGTCTCAGTGTTTGTCTCCGTTGTTGTTTTTCAGATCCTTCTCTGATAGCAGTCACAGTGAGCACCATGGAGGGCGATTGGGCCCCTCTTCTCGGGGATTTCGAGGCCCCTCAGGTAAGGCCCCTCCCAGCTGGAGAGAGGGCAGCAGCAGAGGACATTCACCTTACCCCAGGGACAAGAGACCTCTGATGGGAGAACCGAGAGCGAGATCGCATGGACACTGGACGCCTCAGAACCAGGATAACTTCAGACCGTACCCCATGTCTCAGGATTCTCAGCGTGGCCGCAGGAGGTCCTCCCCATCCCGCTCAAATCGCCCTCCTACTGTCCAACACCGCCATTCCCCTCATGGACCATCAGGCCACCACAGGCCCTTCCAGTCAAACCATTCCAGCCATGTTTATCCTTCTTCCCGATATTTCCACAGCCCTCCATCAGATCGCAGGGGTCCGTCGCCACATAACTCTTTCCGAGCCCCGCAACGATACCAAAACTCTCCCCATGAGCAGGAGAGGAGCTGGGGTTCTGGAAGGCAACCAAGCCCCAGGGAGAGGACCCTTGGGCGTCCGGCCCACGAAGGGCATCGTTGGAATGGCCCAGGGGGTTACCCTCACCCCAACGGGGAGCCCAGACCCTCTGACTTTCCCCAGAGAAAACCCAGAGTGTTCCATGAGAGGAACCCATATCCAGAGAGGTACAGGAATCATGGCTGACCCGTGCAGGCTGGTTGATGGTGATATAATGGTAGAGATACAGGGGCGGTATAAATAAACAAGTATTAGGGTCAGAAGTCAACACAACAGGGAGATAAATGTTAATCCCCCTCCACTCTACAGTACCTTTTACTTCATTTGTTTTGCTTGGGGTAAAGTTTGCAAAAAGGATCTAATTAATAAAAAAAGAGGTCCCTTTAGAAGTCATCCAGTCATTATGGAGAAAGTGTTACATACCCTTTGAGGCTTTTATAACGAGTCCCGTTTTGTACCACGCCCCTGTGGCATTCAGCAGGTTTGGGGCTGGATGTAGAATAATAAAAATTAAGAAATGCCCCTAACCCTGTGCAAGCAGCAGGAGCTGGCTTTATAACCCACTTGTTTGTATTGTTTGTGATGGATATGCAGGTGGTCTACAGAGCGAGAGCCACGGAAGCAGTATGGAGATGCCGGCAGAGGGCGAGGGAGAGGGAGAGGAAGGCCTTGGCACCACGCCTCTGAGTGGCCACGTAGGGAAGGTGGTAACCTGTACCCTCGCCCCCCTTACAGATCTCCTTCATGGAAATCTGGTCAACCGTCTTCCTCCAACTCATCTTCCAGATTCCCTCCACGCCTGCAGGAGAGGCCTCCCATGCGCCCTATGAAGAGGAGGATACAGGAACTGGGACGGCCACCACTGCATGAGCTCGAGCACGGACCGCCCAAACGTTTCCGTAAAGAGATGCCAGGACGACCGATGCCCCTTAAAGGTTTTGGAGGTCGCGGCTTGTCCCTGAAGGAAAAGTCCCGGCTGTTGAAGGGGCACAAGTTCAGAGCGGAATCCATCACACAGTTTAAAATGCCTCCACCGAGGCCCAGGCCTTCAGACAAGCTGCAGAGGAACAAGATGCAGGAAGCGGAGCATGTAGGCAAATCTTCCAGACTCCCGCTTCGCAAGCTTGCTCTGAAGAAAAGTGTGAAGAGGCAGCCGTCTCGCGAGTCACCTACAGGCACCAACTCCAAATCTGCCGATCCTGAAATGGACTCCGAGACACAGGTGGAATCCCGGCGCTCTGTACGAGCACGCAGGTACGGTATCTCCCCTCACACTGTGGCAATGGCTGCGTGATGTTTAGAAGGTTCCAAGCTTCCCTGTTTGTCTCTGGCACTGCTTTCACCAAAGGGGCATCACCCTGTTCACATGAGAAACACCAGTAGAGGCTTCTTTACTCCTCACCTGAATGACCTCTAAGATGTGTAACCTTCTGTCCTTAACATTAACGCAGGGATATAGAAGGGGGAAAGTACCAGAAGTGCTGTCTAATTCATACCACCTCAAAAAAAAGTCAGTCTGAAAAGGTTTCATGACGTTTACCTCAATCACAGTCAGGCCCAGACACACAGTGATCTGTTAAAGGTTATAAACCCTCAGAGAGCCTCTCCACAATCTCAACTTCCTTCCTTTCACCTGAACGATAGCTCAGATTAGCGAGGCTCCGCATGTCTAAATTCAGGTACAGTTACATAACTATCTCCAACAAGTTCCCCCTAACGGTGCTTCTGGAACAAAAGAGAATCCAAGAATTTCAGTCATGTTGACAGAAGGATGAAGTTGGTTAAAGTTTTGGCAAACTGCAGTTGGTTGCGTCTCTACATGCCACCCTGGAAGATCTGGCAAGAAGATCTCTGAATTCCCTGTAAGGAGAGGAGGAACAGTATGTGCGTTCCAGAACCTTCAGTTCCTACAGGACTCCTGGAGTTTGACCAGGAAGATGCCTTTCCTCTGAGTTGCAAAACAAACCATCAGATCCTGGAATTTCTACCATATTTGCTATCGAGACAGCAATCACTACTACTACTACTACTGAAATTCTGCCACCATTGTGACGACAAAACAACCATTTGTGTTGTTTAGAAGGTACCAAGATTGGCAGCTCAAGCTAGGAATTCTACCCAGTTGTTTGAAATCATAACTGGCCAAGTGTCTCATCAAAACGGGTTACTGCACCTAACAGAAGGTTACTGGAATTGGATCCACAGGCTCTTTTCTCAGATGATCACTTCTGAAGAAGTGATTTAAAAAAATACACCCAGCTGGTTTCTCTGATTGATTACCTTCAAAGAAATATTCTAAAAAATCCCACCTCATTCCTCAGATGTCGAGCTCTGAAGTGTTCAAAATGGCTGGTTCTTCAGTGGTTTCTTATGAACCCTAACTCTAGGTGTTCAAAAACCAGCATGTTCCTCAGAATCTCCTTTTGAAGAAATGTTCAGAGCCCAGCTCATTGCTCAGATGATTGCTTTGGATTTCTTCCAAAACCACTACATTCCTTAGATGAACAATTCTGAAAGAAGAAATATTCAGAAGTGGCTGGTTCCTCTGAAGAAATATTGAGAAAAGCTCTTGGCTCTATTAGAATGCATTGACGTCCATCAAAAATGTCTTGACTACAAGTTGTTCTTCAACCTGCAGAGGAAAACGGCTGTAAGATCCCACCCTCACCGAAATATGACCGAGTGAAACGTTTTGCCAGTTTTACCTGTGTGGAATTTCTTCTGAGGTGCTCCAGAGATAAAGATGATCTAACACACTGGGAATAAAATACTGGGAATAAACTGGAAACAAGGCTTTGGATCGAACACCACACACCAAAAACCACTTCCAGGAGGAGGAGGAATGTGTCATATGGATGGAAAAATTAAAGCAAAGATGATCTGGATGATCAAGTTTTAAGAGTGAAACTCCTTCACGTACGATTCGTCTGTCGATTATTCACTTAGAGCAAGAAAACGGTTAAAATCCTGAGTGAATGAGAGAAAACTAATCTACCAATTGAAACTGAAGCATGGAGATGATGGGCTAGCTTTGCTGTAAGTACCCTAGCAGCGATCCATCTCTAGTTATTTACCGTTTTTTATTTTTATTTATTACAGTAAAGGCTTTGTGACTTCAGTATTATTGTCTGAGCAGTTGCTCTTCCGTTCACAGCAAAGGTACACGTGATTTAATTGTATAAAAATGCATGGTGATGTCCTTTCTGTCTGCTGTATTTAATTCCAAACAGGAAGTCGTGCCACTGCTGTCGGTTTATTTGTTATTTATGTCCACCTTCTGTGACTGTTTAACTGGGGTTTTTTTTTCTTTTTAAACACGGACTCTTCCAGCTCTTCGCCATTAGACCGACAGCTGGCCCATGACATGGTCGTGGTTTCTCATTGGGAAGCTGGAACTCGAAGCTCAAGTCCTAAGAGCAGCACATCATGGAAGAGCAGAATGTCCCATCATAAAACTGGTAAAAATAAGAAATATAAACACCGCCATGTTAAACTCTGATATCATGAAGTTTTTACTTCAAATGAATGTTTTTATTCAGGTGGGAATCTAAATCACCGCTTTGGAAGTTCAGCACGTGACCAGAAGCAGAGACGGTACACTGATCCCATTTTACACACACGCGCGCACACACTGTCTGTTTTTATCCATGATGCTGAAATCTTTTGTTGGGGTTGTTGCAGGCCAATGGATGCTCCAGGAAAACCGCTACGGAAGCCCGGTCCTTTTCAGGTAAAACATCTCGACCCAACTGAAAGAACAAGAACCTGTTCCCTGTTAAGTGCACAGCTGAATTTGTGTGTGTGTGTGTGTCTGCTGTCTTACTCCTGTACTCCAGAAGGGTCCTGATGGCGTTTTCCGGAGACCACTGATGGTAAATGTTGCAGTTTCTCTTCCAGGCTGTTAGGGGGCAGTGTGATCTGTTCATACCACATTCATGATTCTTCACACTTGTGATTTATAAAACGAAAGTTTTCTTTTCCCCTGTAAGGCCACTGTCCTCACGCGTCCTCCGCTCCACCAGAAACCCGTGTTCAGGAAAAGTCAGAGCATCATGACCAAGTACAGGAACATGCAGACGCTCCGCCACAAAGCCCCGCCCCACCCACGCCAGGCTACGAGCTACCGCCGCTGGTGAAACCTAAACTAAGTGAGTTACTCTGAGACTCGTTTACGATATCGGACAATTCTTGACGCACTTGAAACACTCCTGAGAAGACGGTACTGAATTAGAGGAAATTAAATAACGCTGCTTTAATACAATCCAAAGCAAAGCCCACACACACGTCTTACACTTTAACCTTCTAAGTTTTAACATTTCTCTCTCTGCAGATGCCTGGCTGTGGTGTAGAGCACAAGAGCGTCTGTCATTCTCCACCTCCCTCCCTCCCTCCCTCCCTCCAGTTATTATTCTGTGTGAATCATATCACAGCTTCCAAAGTTTACTTTAATACTTTTATTCATGCTTCAGTTCTCTCTCTCACGCGTGTGCACTGAGTTGTGGTGATGTACAGAAGAGTGAGTGGTTTTTGGTTTTTTAGGGAGCTGAAGCTGTGATTTAGTGTGAAGCTGGCAGTAACGATCTGAAGTTTAATGAGTTTTTAGTTCACATCCTTTTGATCTTTAAAGCTCTTTGTACAGCTCTAATCGTGTACATTGTTTATAGAGATTTCAATAAAACTGGAACTTTTGTGTCATCAGATGAATCCTTTATTCATTCAGTCGTTTAATAAAATACTGAAGCTGCTTCCCTTTATCAATGTTGCACTTCAGACACTGCGCCTTGACTGGAGTAACTTCATACTGGAGACTTTTATCCTTCCGTGAGCGTGCTAACCCGCGCCGCTCAGCAGGGGATAAACGCCGTCAGTAATTACACACACAGTCTCACGGAATAAACCGTCCACGGTACTCCGCCTGCTCATGGACCGAGTCGAAAGTTTTCCTCCTTTAGTTTTCTGCTAACAGTGAACTGAAGTGCAGAGCTTCTAGTTTAGCAGTGAAGTAGGCAGGACCCTGTGCATGTTTCTACGGTAACATGTAGGCCAGACGAGGACAGTCATGCCTCAGCCTCGCTGAGGATTTCCTGTTTCTGCAGGAAGTAGTCTCGGAACCAGGCGATGTGCTCCAGTTTTTCAGTGACAGTGAGATGGTGGTTCTTGGACAGTCCAGTGACCACTAGCTCCATGAAGTGTCTGACGGGGCCATGCTGAGGAAAACCGTCCTCCAGGTGGCGCTGCAGGAAGACATGCTCATGAAACGGCACCTTCACCTCCTCCTTCATTCCTGAGAGAGAGAGACACACCCTTTTACAGCTGTTCATCAGCTCACAGGCTGAACCAAATCCCTAAATGACTTCTTACTCCATAACTCTGCAGAGAATTTCACACCAATTTAAGTTTATTTCCGTCACTGTTTAATGTCTTTACAGAGGGGTGGAGCTTTGTATCCTAAACCCCACACTACTGTACTGACAGCATCTCCTAGCGAACACCGCCCTGCATCTGACTGGCTGCTGCTCTCCATGACATCACAGAAGTGATTTATTTAAACCCCACTCACCTGCCTGGTTGTCGATGGGATATGACCACAGTTTTCCTTCCCTCGTCCACTGGATCATTTCCTCAAACCCGTTACGAGGTCTCTGATTCACCGCCCGGACGATTTGATTGGCTAAATCAGAGTCCCACAGGGAGGGCCCTACCACTGAACACAGTAAAGCTTTGTTAGAATTCCCGAGTGATCAATATTTAAATTGGTAATAGTTTCTAATAAACTTATAATTTGGCATTAATTCTAGAAAATTAATATTAATTACCCAGGTCACTTTGTGTGTTCTGATCTGCAGCACTGAAGATGTTCAGCCTCTTTGCAGTAAAAGCAGAATTCCTGTTACACACACACACACACACACGCAAGTGAATCCCGAGCAGCTGAGTGCTGTATCAGACCCGGTCCACATGTTGGTTCTGGTGGACTTTTACCTTCTGCGGATTTCGGCCAGCTCTCCTGTAATGCCACGGTCATGTGTGTAGCCCCGCCCATCATCATCAAACCGGATCTGATTGGCTGGCCAGCTGTTCAGTCGGCCAACCGGCTTCTTCCCCACTTTCATATCAGCGATGATGCTCCTGAGGGAAAAACACATTTAATAAATAAATACACAACTCTGATTACAGTTTCTAACAAAACCAAAATAGTTTATTTATTAAACTTAGGAACTGAAATGACAAAGGATTAAAAATATTTTATTTCTAACAAGAAATTAAGGCTTCAGCTGCTGATTCTGAATTCTAAAAATTTAAACTAAACGCAGGAGTTTATTTGGATATTAATCAGAACAAATTACACCTGCATTTTCCAAACTATAATTTTTCCACAATATTTATTTTATTTTCAGTTTAACACTTACATACAGCCTTTACATTCATACATCTTCATTCAACTTCCACACTGTAGATCGCTGCATTTACTTAGAGACAGACGTAAAAGCAGAACAAAACATAACACTCAAAACAAGAACGCTCCTCCTGTCAAAGATGGTAATCTATATACAATCGAGTATTGTTTGTAATTAATGTAAATTAAAACACATATATAGAAAAACAATACAAGTCTTACAAAATTGGGATCTGCATTGTCCACAAAGACTAGTCGTCCACTTCTTCGCCTGTTAAATCCAAGTCCTTCATGCAGTTGATGAAAGGGCTCCGCATGTCCTCAAATACATGCCGTTTAGCCTTTAACATGCAAGTTATTCTCTCTAATGGAAGGCTTGCTAACATCTGTCTTATCCGTTGAGTAGTACTTGGTCTGTAAATCTTTTTCCACAATAATGCAACACATTTCTTAGCATAAAGCAAGCTGAGGTCTATAAATGCCCGCTCATTCCTACTGTAGTTCTGTTTCTCTGGGTATAAGCTCAACAAAAATAAGTTTAGGATCCAGTAAGATTTGTTTTGAGATAATCTTCTCGACTATAGCTCTTACCTCTTCCCAGAATATTTTCATCTTTCTGCATTGCCAAATGCAATGAAACAGAGTACCTCTGGATTCCATACATTTTATGCATACATCTGGGACATTATTATTATATCTATTTAAATCTACCAGTGTCACGCATTAACCATTTGTACTGTACAAGTTTAAGACGTGTATTTATAGACAGTGTGAGCCTCAGCACAGGCTGCTTTCCAATCCCCATCTGAAACTTCTAATTGCAAATCTTCCTTCCATGTATTCAACTTATACTGGGCATTATCTGATGAATAAGATGTCAGCAACCTGTAAACCTCTGATATGATACCCTTTCTTAAACTGTTCTTTATCATAATTTCCTCCAAGGGTGAATGTGGGGGTCTAGTCAGGGAATTATTTTGATTTGCTTTAACAAAGCTTCTAAGCTGAAGGTACGTGAAAAAATGTTTCCTGTTGAGGCCAAACTTAAAGCTCAACTCCTCAAAAGACATCATAATATCTGAGTCTGACAAGTAAAGATCGTGGACCATTTTAAATCCCTTAGAGTGCCACAATTTAAACGCTGCATCCGCTCTCCCTGGTACAAAGAAGCGATTACCCCATACTGGACTATATTCAGATAATGTATGCTGTTCCTTTAAGTATTTTTGATCATCATACCACATCTTTAACATACGCTTTACTATTGGGTTTTTAGTTTGTTTCTTTAGTCTTTTTACTGCGTCTGAGTACATGTATGAGGGAAGAGGCAACGCCAGACCATGAGACTCCATTTCAGTCCAATATGGAGGCTCATTTGCTGAAAAGTAGAACATAACAGACCTCAGCTGTGCAGCCCAGTAATACCACATTAAGTTTGGACACTTTAAGCCCCCTCGATCATATGGCAAATATAACAGACACATGAAGTCTCGCTCTCCTATTCTTCCATATAAATCTCTCAAACATATTTTTAGTTTTTGAGAAAAAGTCTGGAGGAGGTGGCAGAGGAATATTTTGAAATAGATCGAGTAGCTTCGGCAGTATATTCATTTTTAAAATATGAATTCTCCCAATTATAGATACTGGTAGTGACATCCATCTATCGATTGATTCATTAATTTCCATCATTAAAGGTTCATAATTAGCTTCAACAATGTTTTCCAGTCTTGGCATAATCTGTACCCCCAAATATTTAAACTGATCTACAACATTAAATTGAATTACACTTGGAATTGGATTCTTTCTTTCATTTGGAGTTGAGTAGTAATATAGAAGACTGTGTTATTCACCTTATATCCCGAAATATCACCAAATGTTTTAATTAGCTGTAACACAACCGGTATTGTTTTGTTTAAATTAGATATAAATAGAATAACATCATCAGCATATAAGGATATTCTATGTTCTGTCGGCCCCACTGTTATACCACAAAACCGCTGATGTGAACGTACTCTGATTGCAAGAGGTTCAGTTGCTAGTATGAACAATAAAGGAGATGATGGGCAACCTCGCCGGCACCCTTTACTGATTTTTATTGGTTTTGAAATATTTCTATTTGTCAAGATTTCTGCAGTATAATTTTTATATAACACCCTAACCCAGTTTATAAAATTACTTCCAATTCCAAACCTTTCTAAAACATTGAAAAGATGAGGCTATTCGACCCTATCGAAGGCCTTTTCCGCATCTGATGAGAAGAGTGCTGCACCTGGCATTTCTCTGTTTGTATGAATAATGTTCAATACTCTTCTTACATTGTGAAAACCCTGCCTTCCTGTTATAAATCCATTTTGATCTCTATTAATAATATCTGGCATTAACTTTTGTAAGCGTATTGCCAGCAGTTTACATCGTATTTTAAGGTCAGAATTTAGCAAACTTACTGGTCTCATGTTTTCACACTTGTTAGAAGGTTTACCTGATTTTGGCAGTAAAGTAATTAAAGCACTATTCATAGAGGGTGGAAAACTGCCTCTGTGAAATGCCTCTAGAAACATTTCCAAAAGTGGTATTAGCAACTTATTTTTGAATTTTTTATATAGATCGATTGGGAGACCATCTGGTCCCGCCCTTTTTCCTGACGTCATATTATCAATGGCATGCCCCATTTCCTGTGCAGTAATTTCCATCTCCAGATCTTCATCATCATTGTTAGGTAACTTGGGTATAGAGATAGTTCATCTAGAAAACTGTTCAGATTTTGCACGTTGATCTCGTTTTTAGTATCATATAATTCTTTATAGTAGCCTGTAAAGGCATCGTTAATTTCTAAAGGGTCCACTATGTCTTCCCCATTAGATGTAATGGTTGTAATTGATGTTTTGGTTTCCAGTTGTCTAATCTGCCATGCTAATAATTTACCCGCTTTGTCACCGTGTTCAAAGGATGTGTCCTCTCCTCTTTGTTTTATATACAAATGAATGCCGTTCCCAATATGATGGAAGTCAGATTGTCTCTCTTCTGGATGAAAGTGTGATTGAACATGGACCAGTAGTGCAGGATTTCAGCGATTGGTGTAGAGAGCGCTCCTTTTTAAACATAAATGTCTCCAAGACCAAAGAATTAGTCATTGATTTTAGGAAAAAGTGCCCCCCTCTTCCGTCTACTACCATAGATGGTCAACTTGTTGAGATAGTACAAGAGTACAAGTACCTTGGCACAATAATTGACAGCAAGTTATGTTTTGAATCACACTCTGAGGCTGTATGTGCCAAAGCCCATCAGCGCATGTACTTTTATCGCAAATTGAGAAATTTTAACATTGATCCCACTTTTATGAGAATGTTTTATTCCTGTTTTAACCTTCTGTTTTATCTGCTGGTTTGGTTGTTTGTCTATGAGAAACAAAAACCGACTAGAGAGCATTGTCAAGACATGTAGCAAGATTGCTGGCCTCAACTTCCCCACTCTCTCCCAATTCTATTCAAACAGAGTGGCAAAGAAGGCCCAATCTATTGCAGCTGATTCTAGCCACCCCTCGTCTTGCCAGTTCAAGCTACTCCCCTCAGGCCGCAGGTACTCCATGCCCAGCTGTAGGTCAAATAGACTCAGGAATTCTTTTATCCCATCTTCCATCTCCATTTTAAATAATTTGTCTGAATTATTTTAAATGTATTTTTTTTTTAGTTTTATTTATTACTGTG
The DNA here is from genome assembly GCF_027579695.1 of Neoarius graeffei. NCBI lineage: Eukaryota > Metazoa > Chordata > Actinopteri > Siluriformes > Ariidae > Neoarius > Neoarius graeffei. Next base: position 744,172 of record NC_083596.1, read on the forward strand.
TTTTAGTATTGTGGGTATTTTATGTTTTTGCTGTATTTTTGTGTGTCTTGTCCTGTCTGCACAAATAATTGCCCCTTGGGGACAATACATTTACCTTTGACCTTTGAAAGAACGATTGCTTTAGACTCGCGGCAGCTCTAGAAGCAGACAGCTCATCATATTCAGCCCTCAGAATCACTAATTCGCTTTCCATTTGTGGGTCACTTTTCTCAAACTTTTTCCTGGAGAGTCTTTATTCTAGATTCCAATCGTACCCTCTCCTCACGCGCCGGTTTTGATTTTGAACCTGTATAACTGATAATATGTCCTCTTAGGAAAGCTTTAAATGCTTCCCACTTTATACTAGCAGAAGTTTGTGTGGTGTTGTGTTCAAAAAACTCTTCTATTTGTTTTCCTGTATATTTTACAAATTCTTCACCTTGTAACCATGTGTGATGAAAGTGCCATCTCGCTGGGTCTTTTGTCAATTTTTTATCCACATATACAACATGGGGCGTGATCTGAGATCATGATATCAGAGAAGCTGTCATGAATTTTGGATCGCAGTTATGAGGAGATTAAAAAATAATCAATACGAGAGTTTGACTTAAATGTGTTTGAGTAGCAAGAGTAGGTTTTGCCATGTGGTCTCAATTCTCTCCAAATATCTAACAGGCTGTATTCGTTAATAAAGCGATGAATAACTGCTCTACTCCTATTATGAGATTGATCTACTCCTGTAAATCTGTCCATACTAGGACTCAAAGTACAGTTTAAATCCCCTGCTATTACGTAATGTCCTGCAAGTGTTGAGAGAGTAAGGAACAGATTTACAAAATAACTAGGATCGTCTGTATTCGGGCCATATAAATTTACCAAGTTTAAGTTTTCTGACACTAGAGAGCCCTGGATGATTAAATGCCTTCCAAATGTATCCTTAATTACATTTTTCACTTGAAATGGGACGGTTTTATGAATGAGGGTCATAACTCCTCTGGCCTGGGATGAGAATGATGCTGTATACACGCTACCGTGCCATCTCTGCCGTATCCTAATAGTATCCTTTCCTAAGAGATGCGTTTCTTGTAGAAACACTATTTGAGTCCATTTCCTTTATTTTATTCATGACTTGTTTAACTTTTCTAATTTGTTGTAGACCTCTGCAGTTCCAAGAAACAAAAGTTAAGGTTTACTCCTTGAGACATCTTTAACAAGGGACAATGATAGATTACCTTGCAATATGAGAAGAAAAACCCTTACGGAGGAGCATAACAAACATGGATTCTTGAACATATATCCAACACACTAAACATGAACTACTTCCCCTTTCCCACTTTCACAGGAGCCCCTGAAGACATCTTGACTCCCGATATCGCAATCTGTTCCACACTTAATGAGGATCAGTCAAACCACTCTGCTATCCTCTAACCGAAAAAAATAATCTCTGCCGTTATAACAATAATTAACACTCGCCTGCAACATATGTAGCGTGTTTGTTTTTAGTCTACACCCAGCAGCGGTTTTTATTTATCAAATATGCTCCACAAATCAAATGCATCCCAAGCTTAATGTGAATGTTCAAAAGCCCAGCGTATTTTAGAGTGTGCGGGGTTTTTCTGTGAAAGCCTGTGATTCAGGGGCGGCACGGTGGTGTAGTGGTTAGCGCTGTCGCCTCACAGCAAGAAGGTCCTGGGTTCGAGCCCCGTGGCCGGCGAGGGCCTTTCTGTGTGGAGTTTGCATGTTCTCCCCGTGTCCGCGTGGGTTTCCTCCGGGTGCTCTGGTTTCCCCCACAGTCCAAAGACATGCAGGTTAGGTTAACTGGTGACTCTAAATTGAGCGTAGGTGTGAATGTGAGTGTGAATGGTTGTCTGTGTCTATGTGTCAGCCCTGTGATGACCTGGCGACTTGTCCAGGGTGAACCCCGCCTTTCGCCCGTAGTCAGCTGGGATAGGATCCAGCTCGCCTGCGACCCTGTAGAAGGATAAAGCGGCTACAGATAATGAGATGAGATGAGCCTGTGATTCAACATATGCACTTGATACCAAGGCCCACATTACAGCCTCATCACAAAGTGGAGACTTATGCACTGTGAATAATATACTGTAACTGAAATTACCTTCAAAATACCGATACGCCTTCAGAACGCAGGTTAAGCCGAATTTATGATAGTGATTTTCAGCACCATAATTCAGGTATTCTATTACCGTCTTCAAATGCTCAACCATTTAATTCTAACTCCCGCCGGTGTCGGCCTTGATCTTCCTGACAAACTCTCAGGCTTCTGCTGGCGTTTGAAAAGTACAAGTCCGGTCTTTATGTGTTATCCGCAGTCTGGCGGGGTGAATCACTCCATGTCGGATTCCTAAGTTGCGCAGCTCCTGGTGGATTGGGTCGAAGTTCTTCCTCAGCTGGTGTATCCCCGTAGCCAAGTCAGTGTAAAACCGTACTTGCTGTTCCTTGTGGCGGATGTCCCTTTTAGCCCTTTCAGCTTCCATAACTGCCCGCTTGTCCTTGTAATTGAGAAACTTCATTATAAGTGTTCTCGGTGGCGCCTTTGGGTCCCTCGCTGGCCCGATTCGATGTGCCCGTTCGATATTAGCCGCAGCATCCAGTACTTCCAGGATCCACTTCTCCAAAAAGGAGCACGGGTCCCGTCCCTCGGCGCCCTCCGGCAGACCCGCCAGGCTCAAGTTATTTAAGCGGGATCTGGTTTCCAAGTCCAAAAGCTTGTCCTCCAAAGTTTTATTTTTTTGACTCCAGTGTGCGGACTTTGGCCTGCAAACCAACTACGTCGTCCTCGGCGGTTGATATCCGTAGCTCGGTCTGCGACACTCGCTCTGTGCACTCATTTATCTCCCTCCTCATATTTTCTAACGCTGCCATAACTCCATCAAATCTTGAAGTCAACTCAGTTTTCATGCAGCTTATAGCAGCCAGCACTGCTTCCGCCGTCGCCCCTCCGAGTGTCTCCCCTTTGCTAGCCTCGTCCTCCGCCATGTCCTCGTCAGCTTTCCACGCATCACCACTAACACGGTAGTCAGGTAGCTTCGGCTGCTTTGATGGTTTACTTTTTCCTTTACTTACACTGGCAGCCTTCGACATTACAATATCCACGCTCACCTTATATTACCAAGTTAAGTTATAATTGCGAGTGTTTTTAGTAGAAATGTTAATGGCTACGGCAGAACAGCACGAAGCACGTCTCCCTCGGTGGCCGCCATACCCGGAAGTCCAAACTAGAAATGTAAATTAATTTTGAAAGTTAAGATATAAGCGTGTAATTTCAGATCATTCAGTTCCAGTGTTCTCCTGCAGCTGCACTGTGATGCACATGAGTTTAAAGGCGTCAAAATTAAAATTGTAAATACAAAAACAAAACCCTTTGATCATGCTTGTATTTTCATTGCCAATGATGTAGACCTGTCAATCAAACAGTGTGGGCAGGACTTTTGGTGTGATGTACTGATGTGCAGCGTGATGAAAGTGAAGTCAGTATTTGAAGTAAAACTTTAAATGTTTGAATAAAGTCCAGAAAACACTTCACCGCCTCACAACGTTACAGTGATGTGTTGGTGGAGATGTTGTGGTGATCTCACCCGATGTTCTGTGTCTCGGTGCGTCTCTTCTCCTCGGACACGGCTTCATGTTTACGCAGCTGCTTCAGGAGTTCAGATTCAGCTCGAGAGCGATCAGGAAGCGTGGACGCAGCGGCAGAGGCAGCAGCAACCAGCTCAGGACTCAGAGACGCACTGAAACACACACACACACACTTTAGAGAGAACTTCTCACTTAAATAATTAGCGATTTTTCAGTTTCTACTTTTTGCCTTTTTTATGTAAAGTGGGTGGGGCTAGTTTCTCTGACAAGTGTGCTCATTAGCATATTCTGCCATGCCCAATAGGGGTGGTTCTTAGCTCTCAGGGATCTGGTTAACCCCAGTCCATTAGCTGGAGTTTCAGCTGGAGTTTCAGCGGGGTTCCCCCCCCCCCCCCCGTTTCTGTGCTGCTTTCATTGAAACGCTGCGGAATGTCGAATGTAAAAGACGTGATTAATTTATGTATTTAGTGAATTATTACTGTTTTATGAGATGGACTGAGAGCTGCTGTAGGTCTCACCTGTGTGATGCTGTAGCTTGCTGAAACATGTTGCTCGTTTTCTCCATCACCACTCTCTTCAGCTTCCCCACACTCTCTTGTTCACTTGTCACCTTCCTGAAGGATTTCAGCTTGGTTTTGGTTGTTGTGTCCACCTTCATGGCCCCCAGCAGCTCCAGGAGACCCTGTTTTCCCGTCTTCTCCGCTGTTTTCTGCGCCACCGCTGATGTCGGGTCAGACACCGGTATTTCAGCTGTGTTCTGACTCATCACCTCTGGTCTGGTCTCTTTTCCTTCTGCTGATTTGTCACACAATGCCTTCACTAAGGCTTCATCGCTCTTCTCCAAGCCTCCGACTTTCACCTCACACTTCACACGGTCATCCTCAACATCGTCCCTCACCCTGGACTCCACCTGCGGCTCCTCAGTCCTCTCTCCATCTTTCTTCTGCTCACACAGACTTGCTCCACTCGTCCCAAACACTCTGTGATTCACTAGGCAGGGCCTAGAGTGAGGAGCCAAAGTGTACTTTAGACAAGGAGCGTCAAACAGACAAAACCACCAGCCTTTAGCAGAAATTATCCAGTTGGACTTTTAATGTCCCTGCTGGACCTCTAGGAGGGAGCCGAAGCCCTTCTTTCATCCCTCATGCAGTGCAGTTAATTCCAAACTGTCCTTTTTGGACACACTGCACTGTTGTACCCTCTGTAGTGCACTTGCTCTAGCCAAGTAGACTACAAGGTTCTGTGAGGGATTTTTACTGCACTGCAGGAAGTGGAGGTGGGACTGCTGGACTGCTGCACGGATCAGAGCTGCAGTAAATGCTTCAGTGTCAACTTTTAATCTCGCTACTGAAAATCACAAAAAATCACAATAAACTTACCTCAGACCGGAACCGGAAACTCTGTCCGTGCATTTTGGGGGCCGCAGTCTCGGATCACGTGTGTGATTCGCCGCTATTCTTCCCTGATAAAGAGAAAATAAAGCTCTTCTCAACATCACTGCTCTTCAATGTCGCGCATGCACACTTCCGGGTCCAGCGGCTGAAAGTGTCCGTCAGCTACATGACCCGGAGTAAAGGTTCCGGTGTTACAGAGAAATCATTTCAAGAACAGTGATCCAAACACCACGAGATTAATAATTTATAGTTTATAATTATTTTCTAAACACGAATTTGATCATCATAATTTAATGTTTTTTCTGAATCTACCTGTTTTTGTTTGTTTGTTTTCAGTAAATCCTCATCAGATTAGTTAAATCGATGCTGGGTGAGCTTGTGTGGATTAATGATATTTTTGGACACATTGGATGTTTCTAAATATATTTTCGAAATAAAGAGATGAAATGATAAATTAGTTTATTTTTCTAGTTCATTTTATAAATTACATATCCGTGATGGGGAAGTGATCCTGACCAATCAGAGCTCACGGTCTCATCCGGGATTCGCGGATGTTAAGCGTTCGTTAGCAAACAAACCGACAACGCGCTTTTATTTTTTGCTCGAATATTCGATGTTGTCGCTCTTAATTTATCGAAATTATGACTTAAAGGGGTAACAAGCTGAAATGATCGCCAAGAAACATCACTATTTTGTCGCGCGAGCTTCTTTTTCTGAGACGGATGGATTGTGGGAAATGTAGTTTGATGTAAATCCTCGCGCCTGTAATGGAGTCACTTCCGCTACCGCTGATGAGCGGCTGTTTTTTATGTGTGCCGAGAAAATAAGGATGTTGGTTATTTTATATCCTTTTTGGATGACTTTGATTTACTCGATTAACATATGTAAAGATAGTTAAGTAGCCCCTTTCTTGTTCATATTTTTTACTTTATTGCTATGTGTGTGTTTTACTGCTTTGATGTTTTTGGATCTGTGTATATATATGGTGCTCTATTTGTTTGTATTTTGAATGTTTTGGGAAATAAAAAAAAGGTTAAAAAAAAAATGTGTGCCGCACGCGCACTCCACGTGGAACAAGAACAGGAAAAGGAAATGGAGGGAAGAGCCGGCCATCACTTTAAACTGATGCAACAGCGCGACCGGAAGAGGAATTCAACTCGAGTTTTATTTCATCATCATCATCATCTTCACCTCTGTACTGTGTGTTCTGTACTGAACTGTACTCAGGTTCTGATTGGTTCTGGAATGTGTGTATTAATGCATGCTGATTTGCATATATATATATATATATATATATATATATATATATATATATATATATAGTGTGTGTGTGTGTGTGTGTTACGACCACCTTATATGTGCAATAAGTGTGTTTCATCTACTTAATAATTCATATATATATATATATATATATATATATATATATATATATATATTTTTTTTTTAAACTTGTGTGGCTTGATCTGTCTCCTCTGCTGCTCTCCGCTGTGCTGCTGCAAACAGGAAATTTCCCCACTGTGGGATAATAAAGGTCTTATATGAAACTTTGCATTATCTGGTGAATTAATAATGTTTATGGGTTTTGATAAACGAGCACAGGACCTCGGATCTATACAGGAGAGATGTGACATTAGACAAATTTATTATAATTCAGAATTATAAGAATAAAAGCCATAAGACTAATTATATAATTACGTTATAGATGTTTATAACGCAGGTGTCGCTGGTGATGTAAACAATTTGAGAAAAATATTCAACAAACAGATTATCAGTATGAGAATAATGTTGTCATCATTTTATCACAGATATCTGCTGAAATAAATAACACAGCATTAAACTAACCTGTCTGACCTCTCCTTCACCACATGACCTTTGACCCTGATCAGTTTTTCTCTTCTGTTTTGTATCTGTATAAAATCAAAGCTGGGAATTCTGCAGCTGTGTAACACACCCACGTGGTTCAGGATACTTCACTGATTTTATCCTGAAAATGAATCTGAAATGATGAAAAACAAGTAAAGGAGGAAAAAACAGGGTGGGGTTTTTTGGGTCACATTTAAACCAAAAATGTTTTGAACAGTTTCTATACATGGATTTTTTTCAAAACAAATAACGAATGCACACTTCGTCCACAGATCCGTTAGATAATTGATTCTCATTGTTTTCCTCTTCCTGAGTTCTAACTTTATCACTAAAATGAAATATTAAAGGAACAAATATCTAAAAATGTACTCAGGAACATTCACACTGTAAAACTGAGCTTCTCTCTCTGTCTCTCTCTCTCTCTGTCTCTCTCTTCAGCTCCATTAGATACAGAAAGCTGATTCGCTACAGTGGTTCGTGGTTGCTATAGCAACATCTCCTTACCCCACCCTGCAGGCTGTTATAGACCTGACTGCTGGAGCTGTAGGTACTGACCGCACACACTCCTGAGAGTCTGGATCAGGAATCAGTGACTCACGAGTCAAATTAATGATTAGATTAGATTAGATTAGATTAGATTAGATTAGTTTGAACTTTATTGATCCCTTTAGGAGGGTTCCCTCAGGGAAATTAAGATTCCAGCAGCATCATTACAGATAAACAGAGAATAGAAAATAGAGAAAACTTCTCGATAAATTAAATTAAGTATTTACATATACAAATATAAAAAGATTAAGATATGGGGAAGAGAGGAAAGGGGGAGGGGCCAGCAGGAGAGATATTGCACATTATATGGCACATTGTCCAGTATTGCTTATTGTCAGGCTAGGCTACTGCTCCTTCCCGTCCTCTGTCCTCCTGTTCCCCCTCCTCCCCCCCAGAGAGGAGTTGTTCAGTCTGATGGCGTGAGGGATGAAGGAGTTTTTAAGTCTGTTCGTCCTGCACTTGGGAAGGAGCATTCTGTCACTGAACAGGCTCCTCTGGTTGCTGATGACGGTGTGCAGAGGGTGACTGGCATCGTCCATGATGTTCAATAGTTTGTCCATAGACCTCTTCTCTGCCACCATCACCAGAGAGTCCAGCTTCACGCCGACCACAGAGCCGGCCCGCCTGATCAGTTTGTCCAGCCTGGATGTGTCCTTCTTGGATGTGCTGCCCCCCCCCAGCACACCACGGTGTAAAACAGGACACTGGTGACCACAGACTGATAGAACATCCACAGGAGTTTCCTGCAGGAGTCAGATTCATGGTTCAGATTCTGTCTCTCTCTGTCTGTCTGTCTCTCTGTCTGTCTCCCTCTCTCTTCCTGTGCAGGAGGGATGGCGTGTGTGTTGAGTGGACAGTCGCTGGACACAGTGAAGGTGAAGATGCAGTTGTTTCCGTCTCTCTATCGGGGTTTTCTGCACTGTTTGGTCTCCACCTACAGGCAGGTGGGTATCAGGGGGCTGTACCAGGGGACCACACCCGCTCTGATGGCCAACATGAGCGAGAACGCAGTGCTCTTCATGTGCTACGGCTTCTGCCAGCAGATGGTGCGGCGAGTGTGTGGCCTCGACAGGAATGCCGCCCTCAGGTGAGGCGCTGACAGGGAACAGGCTGGAGGAAGACGTTTGGGATGAAGATTGAGATAATTTAAAGGCGTCACACAGTGGCGATAAAAGTCGCATTATTCTGCACCAGAATGCTTTCGAGATTCGAAATAAATTGACCGTCGATTTTTCAAAAGCTTCCCGCGGTTGTAATCGGTCCTTATTTGGTCATGCCCATCACTTGAAATTTCCCGCGTTCGCAGCGCCCCCTCTCGGTCAATGGAACAGCTGCGTGACGTCATACCAGTAACCACTCGGTGCAGTTGCAATGGCCGACACACCAGAAAATAGGAGCGATGCTGAGGAAATTAGCTTTGATTTTACCGATACAGAAGAAGAAAATGGCCCACAAGTAGAGATTTTGACAGCTGAATGTCCTGGTGGTATCCAGCCTTACAGATTTGAACCTGAGCGCTCATCTTCAGAAGAAAATGAGGACAGTTCTGACGACGACAGAAACGAAGACGAGAATGAAGAAGACCGGCGACTTGAAGACTTGTTTTGGTTGGTTTCTCTGACTAAATCACTACTTGTGTGTATTTTTAAAGACCATTTTCACTTGAATTAGAATGCTGTGTGATTAATCTATGATTATGTGTAATACTGATAGCTGTAGGGGTGAAAGTATAGCTAGAAAGATTGAATTCTAGCAACTTGACAGCTTGTGATCTCACGAAATGCAGTGGGCCTTCTGATACAGTAGACCCCTTGATATTCCAGTTTTCATCATTTTCCTTTTATTGCGGTTGATTTTAACTTGATATTCAGTATGTTATAGGCTGGGAGTATTGAGCTTTGTATTGTATTGTTTAGTAAACGTACAATCGTCAGTAATAAGTGATAATTATTAGTTAAAGGCAGCTCTGTGGCATAAATCTTTCAATTAATCTTCTGTCATCCATTTGCTAAAATTATGTGCCACATGTGTTATCAAGACAACACTTCATGTGACAAAGAAAGATACGACAAATACATAAATGTATGAAAATCATTTTGTACAATTAATGATTGATACATAGAAACACTTAAAACATGTGTTTTTAAAAAAATAATTTTTTTCTATCAATACCTAGCCATGACCTTGAAATCAGATCCATTGATAACAACAGTCACAAATAGTGTTCAGTGTTCGTTGTTACAGCCAAACACAATACACCGATTAGGCATTTTGTATCACAGAATATTAATACATCATTTCATAGTGTTTTGAGTGTTCAAAACTATCCACAAACTGAATAAATCCACAAAATCCACAATGTAAACAACTCTGGTAAACGCACGCTATAGAGAAAACATGGCGACAGGCCAGCATCACCCAAGGGAGGTTACTGGTATGACGTCACACATAATGCTGCGTTCATGTGCTATGGGAAGATGATATTTTCCAGTTGGGAAGTGGTATTTACCAGTGTGTTGTGTTCACATGCTTTTGTTGTTGTTGACAAATTAAAGATGGTGGACCAGATTCAAGCAATAGTTAGTTAGCTATCGTTAGCAATAGCGTCTGCTCTGGATAGGTAAAAACAAACCATAACAACACATTTTTAAAGGAAACGGATTTCTAACGTATTATATTACACTTGTTAATGACGCAACATTGCATAGACACCAAAAACTACCCACTAGTACTAGTAAAAAAAAAACTTTAGTAGCGTACAATGCTTAACATTCAAGTGTCTTGTACCGCTCGCTGCCATGTTGAAAAGGTTAAAGTTCATCTCATCTCGGCAACTCGTGTATCAAAATTTTCTACGAGTTGCCCAGTGGAAAATACCACAAGAGGGGGCGTTCATGTGTGCTTTCCATGTCGGCGTTTGGTATTTACCATAATTCCCATAGCACATGAACGCAGCATAAGTTGACCTAGTTAACGGCTGGCTGCCTAAATTTGGCTGTGCGCGTCAACTTTAAATGCTTGTAGCGGGCGCATCGTGACACTGAGATCGCGGGAAACCGAGGGGCTTGAATTACCCACCAAACCCGACATTTTGACACATGATATAGCCTGATTGCTAAAATTACCACACGACGCCTTTAAAGTGTATAAGACAAAGAAGAGTGAAATTCTGGGATACTGGAACAAGACAACACAGTTTCTACACTCCATAGTGTGTGTTTTTGGAGTCCTACCCCTCAGTGTTGATGTTTCAGTTCACAGTGGAGAGGCGTCGTGTTTAACTCATATACAGCAGGAAAGTGAGTCCAAAATACCCACAATGCACCGCTTCTGCCTGTCTGTCTCTCTGCAGTGATGTCCAAAAGGCGTGCGCTGGATCTGTAGCCTCCTTCTTTTCCTCCTTCGTTTTGTGCCCGACGGAGTTAGTGAAGTGCAGACTGCAGGTGATGAGTGAAATGGCCTCCTCAGGGAAGATCACGTCCGCTCACACGTAACACACTTTCCCTCGACTTCTCTTTATTTCATTACATCATGTACCTGTCTACAGTACCTGCCCTGACATCTTGGAAGAGCGTTGTGATCAGTCACTTTTTACTGAGGCACTGAACTTTAATAAACAGTGTTTATATCCAGATTCACAATAAACACAACTCATCATCATCTGAACTTCACTGAACTTCATTCTCAGAGTGTAGCATCGGTGTAACTGCTTGCTTTATAACTTTTTATAAATGATCTCACACACACACACACACACACACACACACACACACACACACACACAGAGTCCTGTAAAATGGTTGCTGTTTTGTCTTTAGAGATATCTGCAGTTTGTGAGCAGTAATCTGATCTCTGCAGACACTCTGCAGTGCTGATCACCGGCCAATCAGAACGCTCAGAGTGGCACTGCATGGCCGCCAGTCACAATGTATTGAAAGTTTACATCAGATTCTGTATGTACACTGTAAAAAAAG
>NC_083596.1:760524-873024 GCF_027579695.1 Neoarius graeffei
AACTTAAAGCCACCTGCTCATGGCTGAGGTTCCCAAAAGCATCACAGCACAAAGCTCAAAGTTAAATGGTGGAGCGAGTACCACCGAGAACATTTTTACCTTTTACTGAAACACAGCCGTGATGTTTTTAAAACCATTCATTTATTGTTCTGTGATTTGATGTGCTATTAACACTGTAGGAAAGAAACGTGTGCAGGTTTGATAATGACTTAAGTTTTGGTTTTCTGTGAGAATAAATCACATACTTTCAAATCATGTTGTGTTTGTTATTTAAATTCACACACAGCAGTTTCATTTATGTCTAAATATCTGAAATATTAGTCTGTTTGAATTCCAACAAGATAAAAAAAATCTGTGAAACTCAAAAATAAAGAAACATGCTAACAGTGAATAGCAAATTAATCTGATATTTATACTAAAAAAACCACAATGACTAGAGTGTGTAAAATATAATTAATATGAAAATATGACCTTCTGTAGCTTATACTTAATAAATGATGCCTCAGTGTCTAAATGATCCCACCTTCATGCAAGCTAATCACTCGGCTAAACAGCTGCTAATCGAGCTAATGCTCATACCTGAATATTTACCAGAGCATTTCATGAGCAAGCTCAGCGTTATTATTAAACAGGTAACCTCGGCTTTAATTTTTTTTAAAGGATACTATTATCATCCTATAAAGGTGTCAGTAAACTGTAAATCTGACTTTATAAACTAACTAACCCGTCAGCTTGGAGAGAATTAGCATTCCTGAAAAAATTACAGTCACACCCTGTCACAGCGTAGCCTGCTGCATCATTAGCATAGAAGCTTAGCATATAAACATGACCGTTTCTCATCTCTCATCTCATTATCTCTAGCTGCTTTATCCTTCTACAGGGTCGCAGGCGAGCTGGATCCTATCCCAGCTGACTACGGGCGAAAGGCGGGGTTCACCCTGGACAAGTCGCCAGGTCATCACAGGGCTGACACATAGACACAGACAACCATTCACACTCACATTCACACCTACGCTCAATTTAGAGTCACCAGTTAACCTAACCTGCATGTCTTTGGACTGTGGGGGAAACCGGAGCACCCGGAGGAAACCCACGCGGACACGGGGAGAACATGCAAACTCCACACAGAAAGGCCCTCGCCGGCCACGGGGCTCGAACCCGGACCTTCTTGCTGTGAGGCGACAGCGCTAACCACTACACCACCGTGCCGCCAACATGACCGTTTATAATCTTTAAATAGATTAATAATTGTTTTGGTCATGACCTGTTAACTTGTTATTTCAGATAGTAGCCAAAATATTCAGTATATATTTTAATTATATTTTAATAATCACTAACTCATGGTTATGTACTAATTGATTTATTACAGTACTGAGGGTAAAGTGTGTGTGTTCATGATGTGTGTTATCATGTGTTACTGTATTATATTACAAAGACCTGAGTGTTTTAGTGTGAAATACATCACTGGTATTTTTCATCCAAGCTCCATCCGGGACATGGAGAACCAAAACGGGGACATAAATCTCGATTTTTTTTCGCAGTCCAAATCCTGCACTCTGATTGGCTGGCGAGCGGATCTGTATCCTACGGTACAGACCCCGGTTACAGACCCCGGTTACGGACCTCTGGCGACTCGCTCGTTCACAACAACAAACGTCGTAGCATTTTTTGTCAACATTTATCTTTTTTTTATAAGATTTATTTATGAGTATAAAAAATCTTATAAATTTTTGCCAGCATTTCTCAGGAGAACAGCATTAATTTTACAGCATGGACAGCGATAACGACAGTGTTCACAGCGAAAGCGAGTTTTACTCCCCTGAGGAAGAAGAAATAAAAGAAAACATTTCAGGAGAAAGCTAAAAACCTGTAACTGTTGCTAACGCCGAGCAAAAACATGGCTGAATCCTGAATGACTCCTATGTGTATAAATAGGGGACGACATAGGCGGCAAAATGTAGTTTTTTTCCTGCCGTGGAAGTGCACTTGTATAACGAGGAGGAAGCCATTTGCATTACAGCCGTGAACGAGGATTCAAAATGGCGGCTCGGCTCGGTTTTCCCTTTCAGGCGCTCTCGTTTTCTGTTAGAATTTGGTAAAGAAAAAAATAAATATATTATTTACCAGCTTAAGGTCGGTCCGTATGGTGAAATACCGTGACCTCGGCCTTGAATACTGACCTCGACCCAGAGGGCCTCGCTCAGTACTTTCAAGACCTCGGTCACGGTATTTCACCATACGGACCTTCCAGCTGGTAAATAACAGTCACTCGTGAGGAAATCGATGCATTGTTTTGATAAATTTGGGGACTTTTTGTTTGTGAATGTGTCGATATAATAAAAAGAAAATCACACATTGGCTTGAAGAGATGAAGTTTATCTTCTCGTGTTGAAAAACTCACATTTTTCATACAAAATACATCACAGAACTGAGTGACATATTTCTCAATATTTCACTCTGATGATGTCACCCCCAGTGTTTTCCCACTGACTAGATGCACGTCGTCAAAATGGCGAACCAGTTAAAAATTAAAATTCTTTTGATTATCTTTTCTTTTTTCTTTTTTTGTGGATGTGTCCATATAATATAAAGAACATTACACAGTGGTGTGAAGATATGAAGTTTATCTTCTTGTGTTGAAAATATTTTCACTTGTTCACATCACTCACTTGTGAGATATATACATTTACCACTCGGAGATAAACTTCATATCTTCACACCACTATGTAATATCCTCTGTATAGTGTATTATAGTGTGTTATAATGTGTTATAGTGTGTTGTAATGTGTTACAGTGTGTTATAATGTGTTATAGTGCGCTATGATGTGTTATAGTGTATTATAGTGTGTTATAATGTGTTATAGTGTGTTATGATGTGTTATAGTGTATTATAGTGTGTTATAGTGCGTTATGATGTGTTATAGTGTATTATAGTGTGTTATAGTGTGTTATAATGTATTATAGAGTGTTCTAATGTGTTCTAGTGTATTATAGTGTGTTATAGTGCGTTATGATGTGTTATAATGTATTATAGTGTGTTATAATGTGTTATAGTGCATTATGATGTGTTATAGTGTATTATAGTGTGTTATAATGTGTTATAATGTGTTCTAGTGTATTATAGTGTATTATAGTGCGTTATGATGTGTTATAGTGTATTATAGTGTGTTATAATGTGTTATAGTGCGTTATGATGTGTTATAGTGTATTATAGTGTGTTATAATGTGTTATAGTGCGTTATGATGTGTTATAGTGTATTATAGTGTGTTATAATGTGTTATAGTGCATTATGATGTGTTATATTGTATTATAGTGTGTTATAATGTGTTATAATGTGTTATAGAGTGTTATGTGTTCTAGTGTATTATAGTGTGTTATAGTGCGTTATGATGTGTTATAATGTATTATAGTGTGTTATAATGTGTTATAGTGCGTTATGATGTGTTATAGTGTATTATAGTGTGTTATAATGTGTTATAGTGCATTATGATGTGTTATAGTGTATTATAGTGTGTTATAATGTGTTATAATGTGTTCTAGTGTATTATAGTGTATTATAGTGCGTTATGATATGTTATAGTGCGTTATGATGTGTTATAGTGTATTATAGTGTGTTATAGCATGTTATAATGTATTATAGTGTGTTCTAGTGTATTATAGTGTGTTATAGTGTGTTATGATGTGTTATAGTGTATTATAGTGTGTTATAATGTGTTATAGTGCATTATGATGTGTTATAGTGTATTATAGTGTGTTATAATGTGTTATAATGTGTTCTAGTGTATTATAGTGTATTATAGTGTGTTATAATGTGTTATAGTGCGTTATGATGTGTTATAGTGTATTATAGTGTGTTATAGCATGTTATAATGTATTATAGTGTGTTCTAGTGTATTATAGTGTGTTATAGTGTGTTATGATGTGTTATAGTGTATTATAGTGTGTTATAATGTGTTCTAGTGTATTATAGTGTGTTATAGTGCGTTATGATGTGTTATAGTGTATTATAGTGTGTTATAGCGTGTTATAATGTATTATAGTGTGTTATAATGTGTTCTAGTGTATTATAGTGTATTATAGTTATAGTGCGTTTTAATGTGTTATAGTGCGTTATGATGTGTTATAGTGTATTATAGTGTGTTATAGCGTGTTATAATGTATTATAGTGTGTTATAATGTGTTCTAGTGTATTATAGTGTATTATAGTGTATTATAGTTATAGTGCGTTTTAATGTGTTATAGTGCGTTATGATGTGTTATAGTGTCTTATAGTGTGTTATAGCATGTTATAATGTATTATAGTGTGTTATAATGTGTTCTAGTGTATTATAGTGTGTTATAATGTGTTATAGTGTGTTATGATGTGTTATAGTGTATTATAATGTATTATAGTTTGTTATAGTGTATTACAGTGTGTTATAGTGTATTACAGTGTGTTATAGCATGTTATAATGTATTATAGTGTGTTATAATGTGTTCTAGTGTATTATAGTGTGTTATAGTGCGTTATGATCTGTTATAGTGTATTATAGTGTGTTATAGCGTGTTATAATGTATAATAGTGTGTTATAATGTGTTCGTGTATTATAGTGTGTTATAGTGTGTTATAGTGTATTATAGCGTGTTATAATGTATTATAGAGTGTTATAATGTGTTCTAGTGTATTATAGTGTGTTATAGTGCGTTATGATGTGTTATAGTGTGTTATAATGTGTTATAGTGCGTTATGATGTGTTATAGTGTATTATAGTGTGTTATAGCGTGTTATAATGTATTATAGTGTGTTATAATGTGTTCTAGTGTATTATAGTGTGTTATGATGTGTTATAGTGTATTATAGTGTGTTATAATGTGTTATAGTGCGTTATGATGTGTTATAGTGTATTATAGTGTGTTATAGCATGTTATAATGTATTATAGTGTGTTATAATGTGTTATAGTGTGTTATGATGTGTTATAGTGTGTTATAGTGTATTACAGTGTGTTATAGCATGTTATAATGTATTATAGTGTGTTATAATGTGTTCTAGTGTATTATAGTGTGTTATAGTGTATTACAGTGTGTTATAGCATGTTATAATGTATTATAGTGTGTTATAATGTGTTCTAGTGTATTATAGTGTGTTATGATCTGTTATAGTGTATTATAGTGTGTTATAGCATGTTATAATGTATAATAGTGTGTTATAATGTGTTCTAGTGTATTATAGTGTGTTATGATGTGTTATAGTGTATTATAGCGTGTTATAATGTATTATAGAGTGTTATAATGTGTTCTAGTGTATTATAGTGTGTTATAGTGCGTTATGATGTGTTATAGTGTATTATAGTGTGTTATAGTGCGTTATGATGTGTTATAGTGTATTATAGTGTGTTATAGCGTGTTATAATGTATTATAGTGTGTTATAATGTGTTCTAGTGTATTATAGTGTGTTATGATGTGTTAGAGTGTAGTATAGTGTGTTATAATGTGTTATAGTGCGTTATGATCTGTTGTAGTGTATTATAGTGTGTTATAATGTGTTCTAGTGTATTATAATGTGTTATAGTGTATTATAGTGTGTTATGATGTGTTATAGTGTATTATAGTGTGTTATAATGTGTTATAGTGCGTTATGATGTGTTATAGTGTATTATAGTGTGTTATAGCATGTTATAATGTATTATAGTGTGTTATAATGTGTTATAGTGTGTTATGATGTGTTATAGTGTGTTATAGTGTATTACAGTGTGTTATAGCATGTTATAATGTATTATAGTGTGTTATAATGTGTTCTAGTGTATTATAGTGTGTTATAGTGTATTACAGTGTGTTATAGCATGTTATAATGTATTATAGTGTGTTATAATGTGTTCTAGTGTATTATAGTGTGTTATGATCTGTTATAGTGTATTATAGTGTGTTATAGCATGTTATAATGTATAATAGTGTGTTATAATGTGTTCTAGTGTATTATAGTGTGTTATGATGTGTTATAGTGTATTATAGCGTGTTATAATGTATTATAGAGTGTTATAATGTGTTCTAGTGTATTATAGTGTGTTATAGTGCGTTATGATGTGTTATAGTGTATTATAGTGTGTTATAGTGCGTTATGATGTGTTATAGTGTATTATAGTGTGTTATAGCGTGTTATAATGTATTATAGTGTGTTATAATGTGTTCTAGTGTATTATAGTGTGTTATGATGTGTTAGAGTGTAGTATAGTGTGTTATAATGTGTTATAGTGCGTTATGATCTGTTGTAGTGTATTATAGTGTGTTATAATGTGTTCTAGTGTATTATAATGTGTTATAGTGCGTTATGATGTGTTATAGTGTATTATAGTGTGTTATAGTGTATTACAGTGTGTTATAGTATGTTATAATGTATTATAGTGTGTTATAATGTGTTATAGTGTATTATAGTGTGTTATAGTGCGTTATGATGTGTTATAGTGTATTATAGTTTATTACAGTGTGTTATGATGTTATAGTGTATTATCGTGTGTTATAATGTTTTATAATGTGTTATAGTGTGTTATGATGTGTTATAGTGTGTTATAATGTGTTATAGTGTGTTATAATGTGTTATAGTGTGTTATGATGTATTATAGTGTGTTATAATGTGTTATAGTGTGTTATAATGTTATGATGTGTTATAATGTGTTATTGTGTGTTATGATGTGTTCTAATGTGTTATAGTGTGTTATAATGTGTTATAGTGTGTTATGATGTGTTATAATGTGTTATAGTGTGTTATGATGTATTATAGTGTATTAAATTGTGTTATAATGTGTTATAGTGTGTTATAATGTGTTATAGTGTGTTATGATGTGTTATACTGTGTTATAATGTGTTATGATGTGTTATGGTGTGTTATAGTGTATTATAGTGTGTTATAGTGTGTTAGTGTGTTATTGTGCTGTGCTATTGTACAGAAACACACTGACAATTGAAACATAAAAACATCAGAATATAAACAGGTCTATTCATCACCCTCATGGGAAAAGTTTGCAAGATGTTTAACAATAAAAATGTAAAAAAAAAAAGGCAAACTGTTTGTCAGGAAATACATTAATTACATCAGGAAGATTAATTAATTAATGCTGTAATTCTGCAGAATGTCATTCAGTTAATGGCTTTATTACACTCACTGTTAGATTTAACTTTGATTTATTCACACATGAACACTTTACAGTCAGGTTAGATCATTAATTGCGTTTGTGATGAAATGCTGATTCCAGTCCAGTCAAACCGCCAGAATCATTTGGGCTCGTCAGGTGAAGTCTTACTTACAGAGGCTGAAGCACACACAACACAAACAGATCAATCCAAATTAATTATATACTTTAATTGGAACACTTTTACACCTGCTCATTATCCAATCAGATAATCATACAGATCCAGGTCAAGAGCTTCAGTTAATGTTCACATCAAATATCAGCCTGATGAAAAATCTCAGTGACCTCAGTAATGTTGACTGTGACATGGTGGTTGGTGCCAGTTTGAGTATTTCAGAAATCTCCTGGGATTTTCACACACAACAGTCTCTGGAGTTTACACACAATGCCAAGCGTCAGTTCTGCAGGTGGGAACGTCTTGTTGACAAGAAAGTGTCAGAGGAGAAAGGACACAGCTGACAGGAAAGCTATAGGAACTCAAATAATCACTCTTATGCCCATGGTGAGCAGAAAAGCATCTCAGAACACACAACATATCGAACCTTGAAGCAAAATACCAGAAGACCACATTGGGTTCCTCTCCTTTTAGCCAAGAACAGGAATCTGAGGCTACTGTGGACACACACTCAGCTACACAGATAAATGTGTGCATGAGGATGATGAGTGATGAGGATTGGAAAAAGATCAGATAAAGTTTGTCCAATCTTCAGCTGTCACTAACAATCCTGTGACAGTCAGGATTCAATCAAATTTCGTATTGATTATAAAATACTACTATTGATCTTTAAAGCACTGAATGGTCTCGCACCACAGTACCTGAGTGAACTTCTGCTCCTCTATGACCCGCCACGCCTACTTAGATCAAAAGGTGCAGGCTATCTGCTGGTACCTCGTATAGTGAAGGCTACATCAGGGGGCAGAGCCTTTTCTTACAAAGCCCCACAGTTATGGAACAGCCTTCCAAGTAGTGTTCGGGAATCAGACACAGTCTCAGTGTTTAAGTCTCGGCTGAAAACAGATCTGTTTAGTCAAGCCTTGTGTTAATAGTGTTTATGAGGTAAAGGAGTAGATCTGGAGGATCCTCAGACAGAGTGTTTTGGTAAACTGGGATGTATGGATGCTGTCGGTCCCGACTCGCTTGCTCACTCGAGTTTGTTGACGGTGTAGTGGCTGCTGCTTTATGTCCCGGGGCCCCTCATGCCTGTGTTACCTTCTGGCTCTCCCCTTTTAGTTATGCTGTCAGAGTTAGTTGCCAGAGTCCCTGCTTGTACTCAGTGCAATATGTATACTGCTCCTACTTATTCAGGTGACACTGGGCATACCTAACAACCTGTGTGTCCCCCCCGCCGTCTGTCCCTCTGAGTTACAGGTCAATCCTGAGATCGAGATGCTGAACCTCTTCTGCTCCTCGGACCTGCCTGATCCATCCTGATGCCCTACGTCTGGTTGGAGTCTCATCGCATCGCTCCTGTGGAGGACGGCCCCATGAGGACAGTTGAAAGTCACACCTGGAAGACGCTCTGGACTCTTACAGTGATGCTTTTATGGCTGAGGACTACAGTTGACTTGCTAACTTTAGGACTGCAGTTGTCATGAACAGTTTTGCACTCAAGTTTCCATCAATGAAGAGTTTAACATCAACGAAACTGACTTCATGTTAAAACTGTTAAAATTTTATAATCATGTTGTCTGTTATCATCCAAATGAGGATGGGTTCCCTTTTGAGTCTGGTTCCTCTCGAGGTTTCTTGCTCATGTCGTCTGAGGGAGTTTTTCCTTGCCACCATCGCCACAGGCTTCATCATTGGGGATAGATTAGGGATAAAATTAGCTCATGTTTAAAATCATAAAAATTCTGTAAAGCTGCTTTGCGACAATGTTTATTGTTAAAAGTGCTATAGAAATAAATTTGACAGTCAGTTTGTGATGTTTGATGTGAACATTATCATGTCTTATCATGTCTTATTCTTTTACACCTCCTTAAATGGACTCATCATTTCCAAACCCTGCTAAATGTAGATCACCCAAACCTGACTGATGACAATGAAGAAGTGTGTGACCCTGAAAATACAGATGATAATACTGACCAAGGAATAACGATGGAAGAACGAGAAATGGCATTCAAGAAAATGAGATATGCCAAGGCTCCTGGTCCTGACAAAATCCCAGTTGAACTGCTAGAACAACCAAACATCAAAAACCTTCTTCTTAAAATCATCAACAATGCATGGGCCCTGGGTAAAGTACCATCAGAATGGGGTAAGAGTATCATTTGCCCTATATACAAAAAAGGAGACCGTAACAACTGTAGTAACTACAGAGGGATATCTCTTATGCCACATGCCTGCAAGATTTATGAACGAATCCTTGAGATAAGAGCAAGAACAAAAATTGAACCGAAACTCCAAGAGTGGCAACACGCCTACCGCAAAGGCAGAAGTACATCAGACCTGATTTTCGCCATCAGGCAGTTAACTGAGAAGTCATGGGAGTATAATCAAGATCTGTATATTGCTTTTATTGATCTAACAAAAGCATTCGATTCTGTGCCACGCAAAAACTTATGGAACATTCTCAGCATGAAATATGACATCAAAGGAAGACTGTTAGAAGCAATTAAAAGTACCTATGAACCTTGCACCTGCACTGTTATGACAGGATATCCCCACAACAAATGGTTTGATGTCAAAAGTGGTGTAAAACAGGGCAGTGTCCTTTCTCATATACTGTTTATTGCATACCTAGACATTGTCCTTCAAGAAGTTAACAAAGAACAGACTGACATATTCGAAACTTTTGGATATGCAGATGACATTTGCCAATGGGAAAGGAGTATAGATGCAATAAAGTCCGCCTTGGAAAGGTATGATGATGAGTTCACAAATGCAGGAATGAAAATGAACAAAGAAAGTGGCAAAACAGAAGTCCTGGTCTTTGGTAGAAACCGCCCAAATACTGAAATTACAGTCAACAGAGACACTATTGGGAGGGTTGAACAGGCCAAGTACCTAGGCTCAGTTACATCCAAAGAATCAGGTAATAAAGCTGAAATCACAGAAAGAATCAGCAATTTCAGCAGACAAGCTGCCGCCCTCCAACCAGTGCTCCGAGACAAACTAGTCTCAAACGAAGTAAAGAAGACAATTTTCAACACCATTTTAAAACCAGGCCTTCTATATGGCTGCGAATCCTGGGTATTAACCAAGAAAGACAGCAGTAGACTACAAGCTGCGGAAATGAAAGTGGTCCGCACCATGCTAGGGAAGACGAGAGCGGACAGACTGAGAAACACCCACCTAAGAGGAATCCTTGGTATAACATCGATAGAAGAAGACATAGAAAGGGCAGCCCTTAGATGGGTAGAGCATGTTGAAAGAATGGAAGATGGAAGGATTCCAAAAACAGCATTCAAATACAAACCAAAGGGCAAGCGCCCTCTAGGCAGACCTAGGAAAAGGTGGAAGGACAACATACGGTACAAGAAATATTAACAAAGCACAGACTGGGCAGACTAGATAGACTTGAGGAGGAGGGGGTCTTCCAAGACTGAGAGGAATGGAGAAGGCGATGCTCTCAACTGACAGGCCCTAAGGCCTATCTGGGGAAGATGTAAGAATGTATGTAAGATGTGAACATTAACTGAAGCTCTTAACCTGTATTTTGTGTGTGTGTGCACTTCTGTTCTATTCTTTCTCACCCCTTTATCCACGCAGGCTCCACAGATGCAGCCAATGAGACCGTTAATCATCTGTGATGCACACAGGATGAACTCCAGAGTGCTGCAGACGAGCAGAGTGGAGAACAGACCGACATTAAACTCCACCACACCCTTCGGCTCTGTGCATATAATCCACCAATCACGGTTATTCAGGTAACTCTCTGACCTGAGAGAGAGAGAGAGAGAGAGAGAGATCTTCATGTGTAATGCATACAGAGTTATAAATAGGAATATACTTTAGTTACACTGTGTTCCTCAGGATTTTTGGGGCACCAATAATTATGTCATGTGGTTTTGTTGAAATTATCTCATCTCATCTCATCTCATTATCTGTAGCCGCTTTATCCTGTTCTACAGGGTCGCAGGCGAGCTGGATCCTATCCCAGCTGACTACGGGCGTAAGGCGGGGTTCACCCTGGACAAGTCGCCAGGTCATCACAGGGCTGACACATAGACACAGACAACCATTCACATTCACATCTACGGTCAATTTAGAGTCACCAGTTAACCTAACCTGCATGTCTTTGGACTGTGGGGGAAACCGGAGCACCCGGAGGAAACCCACGCGGACACGGGGAGAACATGCAAACTCCACACAGAAAGGCCCTCGCCGGCCACGGGGCTCGAACCTGGACCTTCTTATTGTGAGGCGACAGCGCTAACCACTACACCACCGTGCCGCCCATATATATATATATATGTAATTTTAATTATATATTTGGAATTAATATGATATATTTTGGAGTGGCATGGTGGTGTAATGGTTAGCACTGTCACTTCACAGCAAAAAGGTTCCGGGTTTGAACCTCACAGCTGACAGGGTTCTTTCTGTGTGGAGTTTGCATGTTCTGCCCGTGTCTGTGTAGGTTTGCTCTGGTTTCCCCCAAAGACATATTTTAGGTAAAATACCCAGCCACTGGGGTTTCACAAGCCTGTGTGTACTTAGTGCCAGTCCCAAGTCTGGATAGATTGGGGAGGGTTGCGTCAGGAAGGACATCTGGGATAAAACCTCCGCCAAATCAAATATGCGGAACAGATCTGCTAACGGGAGCAGCCGGAAGAAGCAGAAGATTTTGTAGGTCATTAGAATAAATTGACTTCCATTAAAGGTTTGATTTCTCTCATAAGATTTACTCATCATTACCTAGGGTGCCAATAATTCTGGAGCTAAGTGATGTAATGATGCAACTGGATTGAAGTAAGTGTGTGTGCATGTGTGTGTGTGTGTGTGTGTGTGTGTCTGTACCTGTTTTTAAAGGGAGTCCCCCTGTGTGTGTGTGTGTGTGTGTGTGTGTGTGTGTGTGTGTGTGTACTTGTTTTTAAAGGGAGTCCCCCTGTGTGTGTGTGTGTGTGTGCGTGCGTGCGTGTGTGTGCCTGTTTTTAAAGGGAGTCCCCCAAATGAGTCCCATTCTGCAGTATGGCCCATGAATCAGTCCTAACGTGGCCACTGAGAAACTGTAGAGGGCGCCACACACTCCTACTGCTGCAAACAGGATGGAGAGGAACATCTACAGAGAGAGAGAGAGAGAGAGAGAGAGAGAATGTTTTAATGGTTAAACTGGGGTGTTACCAGTGGCAGCTAGTAGTCTTTCAAACAGGGGAGGCTGGTCGGTTACGATATTTCCAGATTTTAAAAGAAAAAACACATCAGTTTTGCCCATACTCTTGCCTCTGATCTGGCTGATTGTTGGCAGCGTCACAAACTGTGAAATAACAGGTTCTTTTGGCCCATTAGCCTACTGTCCAATATACATGATGGTGGTGTTGGGGGGGGGGGGGGGGTTTAACATTTTATATTTTAAAATTGTGGCATGTTGTTTAAAAATTGATCATTATTGAAAGCAGCTCTTTGTCAGGAACCTCAGCAGTAACAGCAGAGTGTTCTGGAATAGGCACAAGCACTGACCTTGGGGAGCCAAACATAGAGCTGGGGGCCACACATTTCATTCAATGACACTTTCCCTATATTTTACTTATTTTGACTGAGAAATGTTTTATTGACAATTTTGATAACCCTTCACTTTTAATCCAGGTCTGTAGTGTGAAATGTTCTCGGCTGTGTTTTTGTTTAAAAATGTTTTCCAAATTGTAGCTGTGTTTAATTCATATCCAGAGAAATATATATTCCAATATAATATACTCAGCATAAACATTTTAAATAGATTCTATATTTTTGGTCCATCCATGACATATTACTAAAGTAGCCTATTTACTGTTGTTGATGTGGGTCACTTGCTGTTAGCCAATTCACTTTCTCGTACCAGGAGAGCTGAAAGGAACGAGGATTATTCCCTACCTTTTTCACCAAGTCAGTTTGAGGCGTTGGTCTACCCTGCTCTTTAATTTTAATTTTTTCCTCGAAAGGAAGACTGGCAAATGGCTTCGCCAAAATTAAATCAGCAATGCTTGGCATCCGTGCGCAGCTTTCTTGCTAGCTGACTAGCCCCCTCAAGTTCAAGTTCAGTCACTCAAATAAACGAAATTTCTGGAACTAAGATAGCAAACTTGACAACACTATATTTACACTTTATTTACAATGAAAATATATACAAACTAAAAAAGCTGGTAGAAACCGTATGTAATGAATGAAATCGAAATATAAGCTGATCTCTTACAATACACCACAGCACTTGCGAATCCGCATGGGACTGAACTGAGATTCACCGCTGCCTGTCTATATTTGAAACGAGCTGTCAATCAAAGAAAATATCCGGCCGCTTTCACCAATCACCAGTCTCCTCGCGGAAAGCTTTGCCATGTCCCTCCCGCTGTGAGGCTGGGAGTCCGTGGGCGGGCGTTTTCGCAGTATTTGTCCAATAACCGTCTTGCATTTTGAGATTGAAAAGCGCAGAGCTCCCAAATGCCATTGAAGTGCACTGAGGCTGGGCTGCATCGCGCTGTCACGAGGGGGAAAAACTCACGCGCACATTAGACGAACTGGGGAAAGTTATAACGGAATGATTTCGCACTGTAGTGGGTTGAGCACATATATTTCTATGATTCGATGTTCGTCATTTTTAGAGGAGGCTGAGCCTCCCTCGTTGTCTTAGAGCACTCGCCCGTGGGTGTTACAGCTGTAAAGGCAGTGGCCCACAGCCGTCTTTTCCTGATCTACAAAGAAAATGAAAACCCACCCGCTTTGCACTTTACACCTGTGGTCTGTGTCATTCTCTGCCGCTAGAGGGCGTCATAACAGCATAGGGAACCTTTATTCAGGGAGCAGGGGCTGGGTGTGTGTGTGTTTACTCTGTTTGTTTGCACTGATATCTCATCTCCATGGTGACGCGTTCCTCTCGTGTGCAGTGCACTCCATAGTGAACTCCGTGGCAGGTTTAGTGTGGATCGTTCAGAGTGATTTCTCTCCACTGCAGTGTTTATTATACGAGTGATTTAAATATTCTAATTAGTGACAGTCATATGTAGTGCGCTTTAAGTAGTGAGGATAAAAGTGTGTCTGAGTGCGTTCAGTTTGTGTTGTGCACTAAGAGTGAGGGATTACATGGAGTCTAATGAACACTAAGTAGTGAGTGTGTGGTTTATTGGGACTCTGTAAGGGACACTCACAATATGGGGTGGGGTGTTCTGTAGTGTACACTAAAGGAACGAGTGGGTGTTGATTTGGCACTCACCCCACAGCGGTTAGCACAGCATCCCTGTTTCCCAGTGACATGAATAAACAGAGCTGGAGCTATAACCTGAGAGAGAGAGAGAGAGAGAGAGAGTATAGCACACTGATCTGTAGTGTATTTCAGTGATCAGGTTGTGTGTGTGTGTGTGTGTGTGTGTGTGTACTGCAGGAAAAATGTAGATAGACACTTAATTTTCCATCTCAATTCCTAGACTTTCTCTAAAAGGCATGAGGCGATGTGATCATCTCTTCTGCGTCTGTCTTGCAGCTGCTCTGCGTCTGTAACGTGTCTGCTCCATGTCTGTACTACATCTGTACTGCATTTGCACCATGTCTATACCAAGTCTGTTCTGTGTCTGTACTGTGCCTGTAGTGTCTCTGTACTGTGTCTGTAGTGTCTCTGTACTGTCTGTACTGTGCCTGTACTGTGTCTGTACTGTGTCTGTACTGTGTATGTACTGTGTCTGTAGTGTCTCTGTACTGTGTCTGTACTGTGCCTGTAGTGTCTCTGTACTGTGTCTGTAGTGTCTCTGTACTGTCTGTACTGTGCCTGTAGTGTGTCTGTACTGTGTCTGTACTGTGCTTGTAATGTGTATGTACTGTGTCTGTAGTGTCTCTGTACTGTGTCTGTACTGTGCCTGTAGTGTCTCTGTACTGTGTCTGTACTGTGCCTGTAGTGTCTCTGTACTGTGTCTGTAGTGTCTCTGTACTGTGCCTGTAGTGTCTCTGTACTGTGTCTGTACTGTGCCTGTAATGTGTCTGTACTGTCTCTGTACTGTGTCTGTACTGTGCCTGTAGTGTCTCTGTACTGTGTCTGTAGTGTGTCTGTAGTGTGTCTGTACTGTGTCTGTACTGTGCCTGTAATGTGTCTGTACTGTGTCTGTACTGTCTCTGTACTGTGTCTGTACTGTGCCTGTAGTGTCTCTGTACTGTGTCTGTAGTGTGTCTGTACTGTGCCTGTAGTGTCTCTGTACTGTGTCTGTAGTGTGTCTGTACTGTGTCTGTAGTGTGTCTGTACTGTGCCTGTAGTGTTTCTGTACTGTGCCTGTAGTGTCTCTGTACTGTGTCTGTACTGTGCCAGTAGTGTGTCTGTACTGTGTCTGTACTGTGCCTGTAGTGTGTATGTACTGTGCCTGTAGTGTCTCTGTACTGTGTCTGTACTGTGCCTGTAGTGTCTCTGTACTGTGTCTGTAGTGTCTCTGTACTGTGCCTGTAGTGTCTCTGTACTGTGTCTGTACTGTGCCTGTAATGTGTCTGTACTGTCTCTGTACTGTGTCTGTAGTGTCTCTGTACTGTGTCTGTACTGTGCCTGTAGTGTGTCTGTACTGTGTCTGTAGTGTGTCTGTACTGTGCCTGTAGTGTCTCTGTACTGTGTCTGTAGTGTCTGTACTGTGCCTGTAGTGTCTCTGTACTGTCTGTACTGTGCCTGTAGTGTGTCTGTACTGTGTCTGTACTGTGCCTGTAGTGTCTCTGTACTGTGTCTGTACTGTGCCTGTAGTGTCTCTGTACTGTGTCTGTACTGTGCCTGTAGTGTCTCTGTACTGTGTCTGTACTGTGCCTGTAGTGTCTCTGTACTGTCTGTACTGTGTCTGTAGTGTCTCTGTACTGTCTGTACTGTCTGTAGTGTTTCCGTACTGTGCCTGTAATGTCTCTGTACTGTGTCTGTACTGTGCATATAGTGTCTCTGTACTGTGTCTGTACTGTGCCTGTAGTGTCTCTGTACTCTGTACTGTGTCTGTAGTGTCTCTGTACTGTGCCTGTAGTGTCTCTGTACTGTGTCTGTACTGTGCCTGTAATGTGTCTGTACTGTGTCTGTAGTGTCTCTGTACTGTGTCTGTACTGTGCCTGTAATGTGTCTGTACTGTGTCTGTAGTGTCTCTGTACTGTCTGTACTGTGCCTGTAGTGTGTCTGTACTGTGTCTGTACTGTGTCTGTACTGTGCCTGTAGTGTCTCTGTACTGTCTGTACTGTCTGTAGTGTCTCTGTACTGTGCCTGTAGTGTCTCTGTACTGTCTGTATTGTGCCTGTAGTGTCTTTGTACTGTGCCTGTAGTGTCTCTGTAGTGTCTGTACTGTGTCTGTAGTGTGTCTGTACTGTGCCTGTACTGTGTCTGTAGTGTCTCTGTACTGTGCCTGTAGTGTGTCTGTACTGTGTCTGTACTGTGCCTGTAGTGTCTCTGTAGTGTCTCTGTACTGTGTCTGTACTGTGCCTGTAGTGTGTCTGTACTGTGTCTGTACTGTGCCTGTACTGTGCCTGTAGTGTCTCTGTACTGTCTGTACTGTGCCTGTAGTGTCTCTGTACTGTGTCTGTACTGTGTCTGTACTGTGCCTGTAGTGTCTCTGTACTGTCTGTACTGTGTCTGTAGTGTCTCTGTACTGTCTGTACTGTCTGTAGTGTGTCCGTACTGTGCCTGTAATGTCTCTGTACTATGTCTGTACTGTGCGTATAGTGTCTCTGTACTGTGTCTGTACTGTGCCTGTAGTGTCTCTGTACTGTCTGTACTGTGTCTGTAGTGTCTCTGTACTGTGCCTGTAATGTCTCTGTACTGTGTCTGTACTGTGCATATAGTGTCTCTGTAATGTGTCTGTACTGTGTCTGTAGTGTCTCTGTACTGTGTCTGTACTGTCTGTACTGTGCCTGTAGTGTGTCTGTACTGTGTCTGTAGTGTGTCTGTACTGTGCCTGTAGTGTCTCTGTACTGTGCCTGTACTGTGTCTGTACTGTGCCTGTAGTGTCTCTGTACTGTCTGTACTGTCTGTAGTGTCTCTGTACTGTGCCTGTAGTGTCTCTGTACTGTCTGTACTGTGTCTGTAGTGTCTCTGTACTGTCTGTACTGTCTGTAGTGTGTCCGTACTGTGCCTGTAATGTCTCTGTACTGTGTCTGTACTGTGCATATAGTGTCTCTGTACTGTGTCTGTACTGTGCCTGTAGTGTCTCTGTACTGTCTGTACTGTGTCTGTAGTGTGTCCGTACTGTGCCTGTAATGTCTCTGTACTGTGTCTGTACTGTGCATATAGTGTCTCTGTAATGTGTCTGTACTGTGTCTGTAGTGTCTCTGTACTGTGCCTGTAGTGTGTCTGTACTGTGTCTGTAGTGTGTCTGTACTGTGCCTGTAGTGTCTCTGTACTGTGCCTGTACTGTGTCTGTACTGTGCCTGTAGTGTCTCTGTACTGTCTGTACTGTCTGTAGTGTCTCTGTACTGTGCCTGTAGTGTCTCTGTACTGTCTGTATTGTGCCTGTAGTGTCTCTGTACTGTGCCTGTAGTGTCTCTGTAGTGTCTGTACTTTGTCTGTAGTGTGTCTGTACTGTGCCTGTACTGTGTCTGTAGTGTCTCTGTACTGTGCCTGTAGTGTGTCTGTACTGTGTCTGTACTGTGCCTGTAGTGTCTCTGTACTGTCTGTACTGTGCCTGTAGTGTGTCTGTACTGTGTCTGTAGTGTCTCTGTACTGTCTGTACTGTGCCTGTAGTGTGTCTGTACTGTGTCTGTACTGTCTGTACTGTGCATGTAGTGTCTATGTACTGTGCCTGTACTGTGTCTGTACTGTGTCTGTAGTGTGTCTGTACTGTCTGTACTGTGCCTGTAGTGTCTCTGTAGTGTCTGTACTGTCTCTGTATTGTGTCTGTAGTGTGTCTGTACTGTGCCTGTAGTGTCTCTGTACTGTCTGTAGTGTGTCTGTACTGTGCCTGTAGTGTCTCTGTAGTGTCTGTACTGTCTCTGTATTGTGTCTGTAGTGTCTCTGTACTGTGTCTGTACTGTGCCTGTAGTGTCTCTGTACTGTCTGTACTGTGCCTGTAGTGTCTCTGTAGTGTCTGTACTGTCTCTGTATTGTGTCTGTATTGTGTCTGTAGTGTCTCTGTACTGTGTCTGTAGTGTCTCTGTACTGTGCCTGTAGTGTCTCTGTACTGTGCCTGTAGTGTCTCTGTAGTGTCCCTGTACTGTGTCTGTAGTGTCTCTGTACTGTGCCTGTAGTGTCTCTGTACTGTGTCTGTACTGTGCCTGTAGTGTCTCTGTACTGTGCCTGTAGTGTCTCTGTACTGTGTCTGTACTGTGCCTGTAGTGTCTCTGTACTGTGCCTGTAGTGTCTCTGTACTGTGTCTGTACTGTGCCTGTAGTGTGTCTGTACTGTGCCTGTAGTGTCTCTGTACTGTGTCTGTACTGTCTGTACTGTGCCTGTAGTGTCTCTGTACTGTGCCTGTAGTGTGTCTGTACTGTGTCTGTACTGTCTGTACTGTGCCTGTAGTGCCTCTGTACTGTGTCTGTACTGTGCCTGTAGTGTCTCTGTACTGTGCCTGTAGTGTCTCTGTACTGTGTCTGTACTGTGCCTGTAGTGTCTCTGTACTGTGTCTGTACTGTGCCTGTAGTGTCTCTGTACTGTGTCTGTACTGTGCCTGTAGTGTCTCTGTACTGTGTCTGTACTGTCTGTACTGTGCCTGTAGTGTCTCTGTACTGTGCCTGTAGTGTGTCTGTACTGTGTCTGTGCTGCATGACTCAGGATAGATGACATGACTGTACTGTATTTATGGTTTTAGGGACTAAACACTCGGATTCTCCTCCAGACATGTTCTGTAAAACTGTGCTTCATGCACACAAAGTTAAACTGATTAACCTGAGCATTCTGCACATGTCTGCTTCTGGTCTAAACCAGTTAATTAAATTTCACTTATGATCGTGCCTGAAATTCCGCTCTCACTCATGAACACTAGTCTACAGTCTCACACATCCACATGTCCCTGTGTCTTCTCCCTCGTCTAATTTCTGCCTTACAACACAACTGCAATAAAAAGCAGATAAAAGAACCAAAAGCAAACGATAGACAACACTATGAACACTGTCCTGCTCCTGACTCTGCTCTCTGGTTTGTATAGAACTTTGTTATTACGCCATCATTTTAATTACTGCAGCACTGAAGAAGGAGAGAAAAAAGGATGAAAGACTAAAGCTTAGTTTGCACCGTAAACACACAATGAACACATTACATATCTGAGGAAAAAGGCACTCAGAATGTCGTCGATTATTTCCATGACTTTGAAATTTAGAAGTGCAACAACAGAAACATTCTGGAACAGCGGAAACTCCCAGTGTGTGTGTGTGTGTGTGTGTGTGTGTGTGCTCTAGAGATGAAAAGCAAATTATCTGGAGATTTAAAATATAACTTCTATTGATAATATCAATATTGCTGTGTGTGTGTGTGTGTGCTCTCACCATGAGTCCTCCTCCGACCAGGCCTCCCATGTATTTCACCTCCTCGGTTAAGTTTCCGTCAGCGGCGTATGTAGCCTTCCAGCCGGGGAAGAACAGGATGATGTTGCAGAGGATGGAGATGGCGGCCAGTGGGTACAGCGCCCCGGCGACAAAACGAGAACACCTTCCTGTACACATGCTGCAAAATCAGAGATTATTTACTGAAAGGACCAGATCAGTGGAGTGGACGATAAAGTGTGGAGAAGAACCGAGACAAGGGTTCCTCTGTGTTCCTCAGACTTATGTACTCCTATCTGTTAGAGCATGTGAATGGAGTGAATAAAGTAGGCTGGGCCTCTGTGTGTGTGTGTGTGTGTGTGTGTGTGTGTGTGTGTGTGTGTGTGTGTGAGAGATAGTGTGCAATAGTAAATGTGTGATAAGGCTGTCCATCCCAGTACATTCCGCACATTCCACCTCAGAATCATATGGAGAATATCACAGAGCTGAAGTACTTTTTTATTAAAGAATATCCACAAAACTTAACACACACACACAAAGTACTAAATTATTAGGAAGTGTTAATGATTCACTTTTTCTCCGATGAGTGAGTGTGTGTGTGTGTGTGTGTGTGTGTGTTTGCTATCTGCTGTTTACAGTGTGATAGATAAGACAGGGGAGTGATATCAATGAGAACACACCCTGAAACCCATACACTCACACACACTCACACACACATGGAAAGAGAGTGCATGCTTTTGTGATTTCGTGTCATGTCTTTTCATGTCCTAAATCCCCCAAACCCTCAGCACCCTGACACACCTCTCATCTCATCTCTCATCACTGATGTTCCTAGGAACAATGGAGCTTTACAGAAATCTAGATATAAAATTTTAATTTTATTTTATCCCTAATGAGCAAACCAGAAGTGATGGTGATGAGGTAAAACTCCCAGAAGCAACACGAGGAAGAAACCGAGAGAGGAAGCAGACTCTAAAGGGTTTGAGTATTTCAGAAACTGATCTCCTGGACTTTTCACACACAGCAGTCTGTAGAATTTACACAGAATGGTGTGAAAAACAAAAAACATTGAGTGAGTGAGTGACAGTTCAGTTCTGTGGGTGGAAACGCCGAGTTGATTCTGTGATGATGAACATAAAACCGTCTTCATGTCTTTCTCCACACTGTCTCATCACAGGACGTTTGTCTGTTTCTGCACTTCTTCATCAGGTTCATCCACTTCAGCATGACAAGTACCTCAGAACACAGCACCGAGTAATGTGTGTGTGTGTGTGTGTGTGTGTGTGTGTGTGTGTGTGTGTGTGTAGGGGCAGAGCTACAGGGGTGGCTGGGGGGGCACTAGCCTCCCCTGGAATCTGATTGGCTACCCCAGGTGCCCCCCCCCCAGATGATTGACATGTTACGGCACTGCACGAGAAAAGCCAGTTGCATTGAAGTCTGTGACTGCTAGGTTCCTCCTGTACAGTAGATGGTGCAATGCAAGCTACCACAAGGCGTTGCAATCCAATTTACAATAGAAGACATGGGAAAGAAGAAAAAGAAGAAGAAGGAACCATTGAACAGAAAAGGCAGCTGCTCCTCAGCCAGATGGATTTTAAGACTGACCTATATCGGTGAGTACACGACCGCAGTTTATCCCAAAATAAGTTCACGAGTTCAATAAGATCAGTCAGTGGATCTTCTGGCCAATTGATTTTCGTTTCATAAATCAGAATGATTTGGCAATTCTTCTATTTGGCAACAGAAAAGGTGAAAACGCAGATGTAGTCAAAACTAGGTGTGTGATGTGAAGTGACCTTTAGCAGTATGAACAATGTTCAGAATTAAGTAAATCATGGCGAATTTTGAAGACTAGACCCTCTTTTGAAGGAAGTACAGGGAGTGAGTTTATTACCGTGGCACTCAACCTTCTTGTTGTAAGTGCAAAAAACGCCCATTCTGCTAGGGACAGAGTGTACGGAGCACCGTGCTACTGCTAGAAGCTAGATGCCTTCTGCACGTTCTTAATAAACAGTGGCATCTTTTGCGTCATTTGTAGAGGCTAGCCGCGGATTACAGAGAGACGGTAGATATCTGTGTGATGATTTGGGTTCTTAGTTTATTGACTTTAAGTTGGACCTACTCGGCGTTGCTGGTATGGTAGCTTATGGTCACGCATTAAGGGGGTGTGGAGTTGGCGGACAGAAAAGATGGCAATTTATTTATTTAAGGCAATTTATTTATTTATTTTTTGTGGAAAGTTGATGGTTTGATGGACTACTGGCTGTGTGAACAACTGACTATATGTACCTGTGTGTGTGAGTAACTGTGTGACTGTGTAACTGACTCAGTGTGTCAGTAACTGAGTAACTGTGTGCATTTTAGTTCCAGTCAGTGGTGTCAGGGTGTTGGTAAATGCACCGTATTCATTTTGTACATTAATAAACTACAAATTACACTCAAAATGACATCTTCTGTGTGCTTAATACGCAGCTACTTAAACATGATTGTAAATTGAAAGTATTGTTTATAAGTTTATTTATTTAAGAAGGATCAATGTGTATTAATTAACATGTAAATGCACTAGAAATAATCACTGACTAGTTTTCTTTCATCTGTCGTCCCTGGAATTTTAATGCTGAAAGAAAGAAAGGTGTGTATGTATATATAACAAAAAGACAAAAATAATTAGAAGTCATGACATGGCCAAGAACACAAGACAAGAACAGGTGCAACACCATGTAAGAATAAATAATAATAATAATAACAACAATAATGCATAATTTAAACACATAAGATAAAAAACAGATATACAGCACACAATCGCTAACATTAATTGTGAATGTTCGTGCATATTTGTGTGTGTAGTAGTAGGAACCATTGACCCCCCTGAAATAGTCCTGGCCACCCCCTTGCCCCCCCAAGGAAAAAAGTCTAGTTCCACCACTGTGTGTGTGTGTGTGTGTGTGTGTGTGTGTGCTCGCTCATGCTCCTCGGGACACTGAACATCATATCTACAGCACTGCAGTGTGTGAAACCGTTTAACAGCTGTTTATACACACACACACACACACACACACACACACACACACACACACACACACACACATGCATGTTTGTCTCACTGTCCTTGTGAAGACTTTCCATTGACATAATTATTAATGCAGGTAATTAATGCTGAACCTGAACCTCAATAATGAAAAAAAAACCTTTTTGGCTCTTTTATTTTTAATTTTTATTGTACAACAGCAACAACAACAACGCTTTCCTTGTGGGGACCAGCCAAATGTCCCCACAAGGTCAAAATTGTCAGATTTTAAGATTCCTTATGGGGACATTTGGTCCTCAGTAGTATATAAAAATACACACAAACACACACACTGTGTCCGTGTGTCTGATCATAATCTGTGTGTCTGATCATAATCTTTTGGCTTTTAAAGGGGATGTGGTGAATAATTTGGTGAATGTGATGAGAGGGCGTGTCCCTAACCCTTTGCTATGGTTGGGTATAGATAGTTTTCACTGACGTCACGGCATTCCGGGGAACGCCCTCCAGCCGCCATATTGTGGGGCAAACAAAGGACCATCGCCATTACCAGCTACGTTATCTCGAACGAATTTATAAAGTTATATAGTCAGTTTTCTAAAATAAAGATCAATGTCAGCAAAATCAAGCAAACGGAAGTATATGGATACATTGGACGACATCTCACGACAACGGTATGCAGCCAAACTGGCCTTGATTGGGGGAATTGACCCCTACGAAGTGGACAAAGATGCATTTTCAAGTGACTATGCAGGGCTGCCATCCATATCGTACCCTGATATTGTGAACTATTTCGTGAATAGTAAAAGCACCTACACACTTGACGAACTCAAAGCATACAAGTCGCTGGAGTCATACAGTTATTTTGTCTGTGGCTGGGTCCGTGAAGTCCACCATATAAAAACAAGTGACAGTCGTGTCCTAATTACAGCCAAGGTATGTAAACATTGGAATTTTAGAGCTCTCAACACTGCATATAAATATATGTGTGTGTATAATATCGAGTTGATTTAAGACTATTATGAATACTGTGCAATATTACTTTGCATCGGAAAGCTGCGCACATTTGCGCGAAGCTGCGCAAATGTGCGCAGCTTTCCGATTCACTGTTTTTTTTCTCATCCTTATACTTCCTATGTTTCATGGACTGTAACGGATTTGCTTATTTAGTAATTTTAATACAGAATTTACTTTGAAATTATAATCAGACACTCCAACACCCCCCTTAAAAAAAAATCGGATCTGCGCAATTCAGCCATGAAAAAGGCGGCATCCGCCAAAAGGAGCGCTGTTTGCATCCCTGCATACAGAATAGACCTAAAATGTTTTTCAAAAATGACCCTTGCGTGAGTGAAGTGACAAGTGTCAAATAGAAACGTGACAAACGAGCGATATTAAGTGTACATTACACTGTAAACGTACACTCAGCGGTTCCAGTTAGGCATTCTCCAGAGATTGTTTACACGATGTTTTGGTTTCCAAAAACAAACTTAAACACAATTGATTGTTTATTTAAACAACTTACCACTTATAAAATGATCGGAGCAGACTTTGCTGTGTTTGGAAGGCTGATAATCCTTGCGGTTGATTCTCGCAAGCCATAGATTTCTCCTTTGTATGCTGAGTTTCTTTGTTTGCTCGCCTTCGTGCTCCCGTACAGTGGGAATTCCATAAAAGCTCCGCTTGACTTCATCATCTGACCTATTACGACAGCCGTGAATACAACAGGTGTGCACCATTGCTAGCTTTAAATAGCCTGCTTGGGTTCTTTTGAAGACTTTGTACTCGCGCGTTACAATGTGTGCTCAGTCACCTGTTCGGTAAGCTTGACCCACAAGATGGCTGCCACTAGGGGATCCCCGACTCTGTGACATCATGTGAAAACTATCTATTGACTGGCTGCTGGTTGCTCCACAGCAGCTCTGGATGACACACCACTCACCAACAGTGTTGGGAGTAACGCGTTACAAAAGTAACGAATTACTGTAATGCATTGCTTTTTGCAGTAATGCGGTAATGAAAGGCATTACAGAAAAAAATTTGGTAATATTTTACTCGGTACAAATGTCAGTAATGCGCGTTACAATGCATTTTTAACCTGGAATGAAGTGGTGTTTTTTTTTTCCTTCATACAAATTCGCCAAAATCACCGCAAGATCAGCAGAGGTGAAACGTCTGCGCAAAATGTTTCACTTCCTTTTCCTTTAGGCGAGTCAGACAGAAGAGAGAGATGAGTGAACCTGCAGCTGATCTAACGTCGGATAGCACATTCTCCAGATGGGCACACGCCCGTTACTTTAAGTTTGTGAAAAATAAGGATGTGAAGAACATCATAGTCAACTGCACTTTGTGTGCTAAACCTAAAGAACGGTCCACTTCCCGAAATAGCACCAGTAATTTAACTAAACATTTCCAGAGGTGCCGCAGTAACATGAAGTCAGCAAGGAAGCAAGCAGAGGATGAGAGTGGCGATAAAATCACCAAGCAGCCAAAATGAACCTTCTCTCGCTCTGAGATGCTCCTTCAGCCTCAGGAGGTGAGGAGACCTGTGGCGGAGTATGGTGATGAAGATGTGCTGACAGTTTGTTTACATTTTTGTCCTGTATAACTGAGTTTTTTTTCTGGTCGGAAGTCAGACTAAAGTGATTGAGCTGCCTTTCCTTCGAGGGCTAATAGGCCTAAGCACTTCAATATCAGTAAAAGCACTTTGATTTTGTTATTTCTAATTCTGTTTTTTGAAATGTGACTGGGTCGCCTCATATAGCTAATAGTCATCGTCTAGCTGTGATTTAAAAGGCTTGTGGGTTTTTTCAGGCCAGTTTTATTGTAGGCTACGATTTGCCATATGTTCATTTTTGTTAAATTTCTGAAATGGAGTCATATCCCTTAGGGCTAATCTTTTTTTTTTATGAAGCATAAACTATGCTTAATGCTGTAAACTTGAAAACAATAAAGGCATAGAAATGCTAATTTTGTATCCTGTCATATCTTTAGACATTACAATACAATACAGTTCAATTAATGTTAATATGACTAGGCCTAAAGTTACAGTATTTCTATCACAGTTTGCCAGACTTTGACCTTTTGTCTGTTCTTGCGATGATTGCTCCTTGTATTGTGCCATGAGCATCACTGTGGCTATTATATTCTACTGTTTTTAACCATAAGCCGAGCTCAGTCAGATACCACATCACCTTCCACTGGATGTGTGATGAGCTCATTGAGCGTCTTGAGCTACATTTAAATTGCCAAATCCATACTTCCAGTTATTTTGGTGATAGTAAGTTAAAAGTAATGCAATAGTAGTGTAATGCCTTACATTTTAAATACAGTAATATTGTAATGTAACTAATTACTTTAAATTACAGTAACAAGTAATAAATAATGCAAAACAGTTTTGAAGTAACTTGCCCAACACT
Organism: Neoarius graeffei; assembly: GCF_027579695.1. Classification (NCBI taxonomy): domain Eukaryota; kingdom Metazoa; phylum Chordata; class Actinopteri; order Siluriformes; family Ariidae; genus Neoarius; species Neoarius graeffei. The sequence continues at coordinate 786,679 of NC_083596.1, forward strand.
GCTCACCAACTGCTCTTCCTCACACCATCCAGGCAGAACCTCACCATCTCCCCCTCGTGGCCAGATCCGATCAATTCCCACACCTTTATTTATTCACTCCATTCTTTCTCCTGCTCCTCAGAAGGGTGAGCCTGAGCTCAATGCGGTTACAATCTCAGTATCTAACATTAATAGAGCTCTCAATCCAGATGAAGTTGGACAGGAAGATCAACACGACACTTTGAATTTAAACTCACTCACAAATAAGAGGGGTTTTTTAAATCAATGATTTTATCTCTGAAAAGAAATATAATTTTATGTGTCTTGTGGAAAGCTGACTGAAGAATGATGGCACCATTGAAGCTTATCCTCCACCTGAAGGTTCTTTCAGTCAGGACAGCAGGAAAACGTGGGTGAGTTGGTAGTGGTGGGGTGTGTGTGTGTGTGTGTGGGGGGGGGGGGGGGGGGGGCTGCTGTTTTCTCCAGTCAGTTCTGTTGAACTGAGATTGTGATGGAGATATCATCTGTTTTGATGTTTGAAACTGGAACAGGTGGTTCTGATTACTCCTTGTTTTGGTTCGTTAAATCCTTGAGATTTATCTTCACTCACACATTCTCAAGTCAAGTCAACTTTATTGTCAAATATGCTCTACATGCTCGACATACAGCACAGATGAAATTTCAGTCCTCTCTGACCCACGGTGCAAACAGGCAATGCAATAAATAAAAAATAGAATAATTGAAAAAAATATATATAAACAGTATAAACACTCTAGATAAGAACTAGACACAGACTAAACACTCAAACAATATAAACAGTATAAATAAACAGTATAAACACTAGATAAGAACTACACACAGACTAAACACTCAAACAGACAATATAAACAGTATAAACACTCTAGATATGAACTAGACGTAGACTAAACACTCATATGTATATATATATACACACACACACAAATTGGTTCAAATAACCAAACAGTCAAGGGCACTTGAGGTAAAGCAGGTAAACATGAAATAAGCAGAATAAACAAACGAGCAGCTGTTAAGGTGAGGTAGTGCGGAATAGTGCAAATGGGCGAGGTAAAGTGAGATGTGAGGTCCCTGAGTTCAGTGTGTTAATGAATGACGAGATGTATGTGTGTGTGTGTGTGTGTGTGTGTGTGTTGGGAGGGGGGGAACTGTGAGGGTGACATGCCAGATGCTGAAGGGGGGGCAGGGGGGTGTGCGGGCAGAATCTGTGGCAGGGGGCAGAGGGGGGAGGAGGAGGGGCAGAACAGGGAGGGAGTTGAGCCTCCTGACCGCCTGGTGAAAGAAACTGTTCTTGAGCCTGCTGGTTTTGGCCCGGAGACTCCGCAGTCTCCTCCCCGACGGCAGCAGGCTGAAGAGGCTGTGAGATGGGTGGGTGGGGTCACCTGCAATCCTGATGGCTTTACGGGTGAGGCGGGAGTTATAGATATCCATTAGAGAAGGGAGAGAGACACCAATGATCCTCTCAGCTGCTCTCACGATGCGCTGCAGAGTCTTGCAGCAGGACACGGTGCAGGCGCCGTACCACACGGTGATGCAGCTGCTCAGGATGTTCTCGATGGTGCCTCTCTGTGTCCATCAGGTTATTCTGACCAGTGATGTAATGCTTTATTACCTGTTTCCGTTACCCTATCATACACAGATAACTCAGCTTCATCAATCACATCATCATCATCCAATCACAGAGCTACAACACACTCCTGAAAGTGAATATAGACTCATGTTTGTCTGACAATAAACTGAGAATCATCTCTGAGCAGCTGTGTGTGTGTGCGTGTGTGTGTGTCTGTTTGCTCCCAGATCGATCTGTGAGTCAGAATCTCTGAGCTCTACAGTCCTACATCATACTTTATCAATTCAACCTCCTTCAGCACACACAGATCAAAACCCTAACAGATTGGTTTAGTTGCCATGTTTTGAAAATCTGGACATTGTGCTAAAGTCTGAATCACATCTGATTACTGGAACACTAAACACAGCACCTCAGCATTCCTTCATGAATCCTCTGATCTTAGGTCCATCACTCTTACTAGTTATAAGCAGTAATCCTCATTGGAGATATGAACATCCATCCATCCATCCATCCATCCATTACTGGTTATCTTTACTGTGTGTGTGTGGGGAGAGAGAGAGAGAGAGAGAGAGAGAGAGAGAGAGAGAGAATCAGCTGTTGGTTTCCTGTGGTCACTGAATGTCATTAATAATAATAATAATAATAGCAGTCCTTGGATCCAAAAACACGATAGAGAGTCTCGACTGATGCATAAGGTTTCCTTTATTTAAGTCCACCACAAGATGATGTTAAACTTTAATCCGTATCGTCCTTACAGCACCATGAAAACTGTTTTAAAATATACAAACATTTCACGAACTTATTTCCATGGCACACCTCTCATAAAGTAAATACCAAGATAATCTCAATCAAATTACACAACGGTAAAATGTATACACATATGGTTCTATAAATTACAAATCTTAGACAAACAAACATCATACCTCGCTGCACTCTCCAAAGACAAAGCTCAAAGTTGTGCAAATGAAGTGCAAAGTGCTGATAATAATCCCAACAGGCCCAAGCAAAGTAGTGTTCACCCGCCAACTACCTTGAAGGCTGTGCAAAAACTGCGGAGCGACTGCCAGGACAAATTTCAACACTACAAGCACCAGTGGCGGCTGGTAGTCTTTCAAACAGGGGAGGCTGGTCGGTTACGATATTTCCAGATTTTAAAAGAAAACACATCAGTTTTGCCCATACTCTTGCCTCTGATCTGGCTGATTGTTGGCAGGGTCACAAACTGTGAAATAACAGATTCTTTTGGCCCATTAGCCTACTGTCCAATATACATGATGGTGGTGTTGGGGGGAGGGGTATATTTTAACATTTTATATTTTAAAATTGTGGCATGTTGTTTAAATATTGATCATTATTGAAAGCAGCTCTTTGTCAGGAACCTCAGCAGTAACAGCAGAGTGTTCTGGAATAGGCACAAGCACTGACCTTGGGGAGCCAAACATAGAGCTGGGGGCCACACATTTCATTCAATGACACTTTCCCTATATTTTACTTATTTTGACTGAGAAATGTTTTATTGACAATTTTGATAACCCTTCACCTTTAATCCAGGTCTGTAGTGTGAAATGTTCTCGGCTGTGTTTTTGTTTAAAAATGTTTTCCAAATTGTAGCTGTGTTTAATTCATATCCAGAGAAATATATATTCCAATATAATATACTCAGCATAAACATTTTAAATAGATTCTATATTTTTGGTCCATCCATGACATATTACTAAAGTAGCCTATTTACTGTTGTTGATGTGGGTCACTTGCTGTTAGCCAATTCACTTTCTCGTACCAGGAGAGCTGAAAGGAACGAGTATTATTCCCTACCTTTTTCACCAAGTCAGTTTGAGGCGTTGGTCTACCCTGCTCTTTAATTTTAATTTTTTCCTCGAAAGGAAGACTGGCAAATGGCTTCGCCAAAATTAAATCAGCAATGCTTGGCCTCCGTGCGCAGCTTTCTTGCTAGCTGACTAGCCCCCTCAAGTTCAAGTTCAGTCACTCAAATAAACGAAATTTCTGGAACTAAGATAGCAAACTTGACAACACTATATTTACACTTTATTTACAATGAAAATATATACAAACTAAAAAAGCTGGTAGAAACCGTATGTAATGAATGAAATCAAAATGTAAGCTGATCTCTTACAATACACCACAGCACTTGCGAATCTGCATGGGACTGAACTGATGTTGCCAGATACTGCTGACGTTATCCAGCCCAAAATATGTTCAAAACCCGCCAAAATGCACTTAAAACTGCCCAATCTGGCAACACTGTACCGCTGTCTGTCTATATTTGAAACGAGCTGTCAATCAAAGAAAATATCCGTCAGCTTTCACCAATCACCAGTCTTCTTGTGGAAACTGCCATGTCCCTCCCATGTGAGGCTGGGAGTCCGTGGGCGGGCGTTTCCGCAGTATTTGTCCAATAATCGTCTTGCATTTTGATATTGAAAGCGCAGAGCTCCCAAATGCCATTGAAGTGCACTGAGGCTGGGCTGCATCGCGCTGTCACGAGGGGGAAAAACTCACGCACACATTAGGCGAACTGGGGAAAGTTATAACGGAATGATTTCGCACTGTAGTGGGTTGAGCACATATATTTCTATGATTCTGGATCTGAAATAGCAATGTTATAAGGTCGGCTATAACATAAGCCTAGCGCAATTCATCCTACACGATGTTCGTCATTTTTAGAGGAGGCTGAGCCTCCCTCGCTGTCTTAGAGCAATCGCCTGTGACAAGCACACAGTATTTCTGGGTCAATTCACACATACAGGTCAAAACAAACAAAATTCAGAATATTTATGATCTGAAAATAAATTAGACATATTTTGCTCATAACCCAACCCAAGTTCCCTTTTCTTTTACTTTTTCAATATCACACAGCACAAATACAAAACCTCAATATGGTCCTTTACAATAATAATAAATTGAGATATTGATGTAAGTGCAGACGTCAGGAGACAATTTACCCAGAAGGCACTGCTGCAGTGAGGCAGAGGATTGTGTTCATGAGGGAAACATGACCAGCAAAACACTACATTTCTCAAACACTATAAAGTGGACTTTCTGAAAAGTGTGTTATATTTAAATCACAGTCTGATCCGCAGTGCTGTGCCTGATTGTTATTGGTTAAGACTCCAGGGGGCGGGGCCAATCCAAACATGTAGTGTTTTTACCCATTTCAGAGAGAAGGGGAGGTGTGTGTGAGGTCAGGGGGAGGTGTGTGTGAGGTCAGGGGGAGGTGTGTGTGAGGTCAGGGGGAGTGTTTAAATCCCAAATATTACTTCATGTTAGCATGCCACATAACACTCTTACACACACACACTCTTTTACACACACACACACACACACACACTCTTGCCTGCAGCCATGACAGAAGAGCAGATTTCTCCTCTGAAGGATTTTCTAATCACTTACATTCTGCCAGAAAAGTGTTATGAGCTTCTGTTCCTCCATCTGAACCTGACACACGGTGAGAACTTCACACACACTTTGGTTATGTGACTGATCATTTATCATATTTAATGTAAAATTTTCAACAAGGCTCCAGTGTTTATACACTCTGAGTTACTCGACCCCCCCAGTGACGTCACGTCCAGTAGATGGCGCTGTTCAGTGATTTTAAACTTTATAAGGAATAAATCATCCTCAGTAAAATATAAAATAGATGAACTGATGAATATATGAACTCTACTCTTCAGTGTAGAATTTATTTTAGAATAAACCTCGGAAAATTCAACAAAAAGCGAAAATAAAAGGTAAAAGTTTGTCTCTCACCACAGGCCTGCAGCACTGGAAAACATTTCTTATTTGTGTGTGTGTGTGTGTGTGTGTGTGTGTGTGTGTGTTTCAGGGCCATGTGTGAACATTGTGCTGAGTAAGATCTTGAGTGTGTGGATGTTGGGAGAACTCATAGGTACGATGAACATCCTTCAGTTTTTTTACATTAAACTTTTTATCTGTGGGTGCGCACACACACTCTCTCTCTCTCTCTCTCTCTCTCTAGCGCCGGCCCTCCAGCTCTGGATGGTGGTACAGGGCAGCAGTGCTGAGGGTCTCAGTTTGGTTGCTGTGGTTCTGCAGCTGCTCGTGGTTTCCACTCACACAGCGGCCTGCGTCCTACACAAACTCCCCATCGGGTAACACACACACACACACACACACACGCTCACATGCACACTAAGGTTAAGTGTAAATAAGTGTGTGTGTGTGTGTATGCAGGGCCTATGGAGAGAGTGTGTTTTTGTTGGTCCAGTTTGTGCTGCTGGTTTATCTTATCCAGTATTATAAAGGGAATCCCATCTCAGGTATTTTATTGTTGTTGTATCTTGTGCACTATTTGTGATGCAGTATATAATGTATAATGCATTGCAAAACCAGTGTACATCTGGTGTGTGTGTGTTACTGTAGGTTGTGTTCTCCTCACTGTGTATTCTGGAGTGATGTACCTGTTGACTTCAGCTCTAACCCCTAAGGTTGTTGTCATGGCGATGCAGGAGTGGAGTGTGTTGATGGTCATCACCAGCCAGGTCGCTCTCACTGTTTCTCCTCCTACCTTCTAGCCCTCGTTCAGTGTGTAATTATTGATTTTATTGTGTTGCGCTGAACTTATTCAGGGATGTGTGTGTGTGTGTGTGTGTGTGTGTGTGTGTGTAGTTGATCCAGGCAGGCTGTAATCTGAACAGTGGTTCCACGGGGCAGCTCTCTGGTGCAAGTGTGTTTTTAGTATTTCTGGCATCTCTGGGACGAGCCTTCCGTTCCATACAGGTAAACACACACACACACACACACACACACACAGTGGTACCACACACAGATACATTGCCAGCCATCTCCCCCATCAAACACACAAACTACTGGAACAAAGCATAAAGCATACACACAACTGTTATAACACCCACTGTGTGTGTGTGTGTGTGTGTGTGTGTGTGTGTAGGAGTCTCACTCTCTCCACTCTCAGGCCTGTGTTTTCTCTGCGTGCTGCTGTCTGCTGCTCCTCATTCAGATTCTGATTTACAGAAAACCACCAACAAGCAGAGAAACAACAAAGAGGATGAAAGAGGAGTAGAGAGGGAGGGAGGGAGAGAGAGAAAAGAAGAAAGAAAGAAAGTACAACTTTATTCATCACACACTTGTGAAATTTTCTCTCTGCATTTAACCCATCTGAAGCAGTGAACACACACATGCGCACACGTGAGCAATAAGCACACACACACACACACACACAGAGCAGCCATACGGCGCCCAGGGAGCAGTTGGGAGTTCGGTGCTGCGCTCAAGGGCACCTCAGCCCAAGGCCGTCCCATATTAACCTAACCTGCATGTCTTTGGACTGTGGGGGAAACCGGAGCACCCGGAGGAAACCCACGCGGACACGGGGAGAACATGCAAACTCCACACAGAAAGGCCCTCACCGGCCCCGGGGCTCGAACCCAGACCTTCTTGCTGTGAGGCGACAGCGCTAACCACTACACCACCGTGCTGCCCAACACGGTGACAGACAGAGAAAGGGGGGGAGAGAGAGACAGAGACAGACAGACAGAGAGAGAAATACACAGACAGAGGGAGGGAGGGAGGGGGGAGAGGTCAGTTGTGTAAATGCACCTCAGTGTCTATAAATACTTGTAACTCATTCACTGGCTTGTAAATTGTTACTTCTGTAAAAAATACCTCATGCTTTTTCTGTAAAAATAAATTAAATGCAAAAGTTTTGCATTTTTTTTTCTGCACATCTGGAAGGTAAAAGTCCCAAGCGGTTTGTGAAGAGTTAAATCTGTGGACTGAGTGACATGTGGTTTTGAGAATTCTGAAACTTTCATGTGTTTAATTTTTACCAAAACAATTTCTGGTTGAATTTTCATTGATAAAAAAATGTCAGAATCTGACCGTGTGAAGTGTTTTCACAGGCCGCAATGCATAAACATTAGTTTTTATATAATGTTTGAAAAAAATTCAATTTATAGCATATATCTATATATTTTTTGTTTATCTCATCATCTCATCTCATTATCTCTAGCCGCTTTATCCTTCTACAGGGTCGCAGGCAAGCTGGAGCCTATCCCAGCTGACTATGGGCGAAAGGCGGGGTTCACCCTGGACAAGTCGCCAGGTCTATTTTTTATGTTTTCCTGAATTAAAATGGATGTGACTGTGAAATGAGAGACACTGCTGATAGATAGACTTTATTTATTGAGCTCAAGCTGGGAAATTGTTGTGTTATAGCAGCAAGTTATCAGACATGCAAAAAGAAAAAGACACACTGTATAAAATAGAATTTAATTTCTGATGTAATATGATGCAGTCTGTGCAGATGTAATGAGAAGAGTCTGGCTGCAGACTGGAGCTCCACTCTAGACACACAACATGTGACCTCCAAGTGACCTCCTAATCCAAACTCTAACCCTAACATGGTTCCTGTTTAGACTGGAGGTCATGTGTTTCTTGTATTTCCTATTTGTTAATACTTTTAAGTAGGGATGTCCCGATTTCCGATCACGTGGTTTCAGGCTCACTCGGAATCGGGCATTCCCTCCCGATCAGGGATCGGATATCTGTCTATATAATATATTCTCATTTTTAACACATCAATAGCTATGCGTTGGCACTGAGTGAGACCAGACCTCCTGTCTCAACGCAGCAACATCAACGCGTGCGGCATGATGTCACTTTGTAGCAGAGACGCTATTGGCTGCCTGTTGCCGGCGAAGCTGAACACGGAAGCGGAAAGCAGAGCATGTCTGCGGTGTGGTGGCAGTATTTCACAGTTGATGACAGCAACATTGCCATAGCAAACTGTGAAATATGTAAAGTTGGAATTTCAAGGGGTGGACAGGAAAGGGCCACATTTAATACAACAAACCTGAGAAACAAACAGCCGACGCAATACAGCGAGTTTACACAGGCAACGCAGCCAAAGCACTCAGCTCACACTGCAGGAGAGTTTAACAAGGAAAGAAAAAATGCCCCGTGAAAGCGCAAAGGCACAGGAGACCATAGCCAAGATAGCACAGATGATTGCAATGAGTGACCTGCCTGTAGAGAACCCTGGGTTATGGAGCACGTAGAAGCTTGATTTGAAATGCCATCTTGTCACTATTTCACCGAGAAAGCTCTGCCAGCCCTTCATAAGAAGATTTCTGACACACTGCGTGTCCTGTTATCAGATGTACCCCATGTTTCGTTCACCACAGACATCTGGAGTTCGTCCATGGCTCCCATGTCTCCACTCAGCCTTACCGCACAGTGGATTGAGTCCAGTTTTGCTTTGCGCCATGCGACCCTGCATGCCCAGGAATCTCGCGGATCGCACACTGCAGAACGCATCCAGCAAGCGATGGAAAATATGCTCATCAACTGGGGAACTGACAAGCAACGGGTCCACATAATTCTGCGCGGCAAATATGAAGAAAGCTCTGAGGGATGTGGGGGTGCCGAGTCTGGGCTGCGGGGCCCACTCCTGCATGAGGGCCTGCTGTCTCAGTGCAGCGTGACCGAGACCCTGGCCAACGCAAGCAAGATAGTAGGCCATTTTAAACACTCCCCGTTGGCCTACTCTCGACTAGAAGACATCCAGACGGAGCTTCATATGGATACTAAGCGCCTACAGCAAGATGTACCGGTGAGATTCATCTCGTCATTCTTTAATATATTTTTATTTTATTATTTATTTCCCATACACTTGATTTAGTAAGCCACATACATTACGTGCTCTGCACCTAATTTGCACAAAAAATAAAGTGAACCATGTTGTTTTATGTGCAGACACGATGGAATAGCAGCCTCTACATGCTGCAGAGCCGACTGGAACAAAAATGCGCTCTTGGTGCGTTTGCAGCTGAGCTGAGCGCACTCTACCAGCTACACTGTCAGCTCACCAGTGGGAGCTGATGAAGAAGATGGCTGATGTGCTATCCCCCTTTGAAGAGCTGACCAGGGATGTGAGCAGGGAGACTGCAACGGCAGCTGATGTGATCCCTGCCATAACAGGCGATTTGTATTTTAATTTATTAGTTTATACTGTAACATTTATTGATGTTTGAAAAAAAAATGATCTCATGCATTCATTAAGTCAATCATTCACTCATTAGTCCTCAGACGTGTTCAGTCTTGGGACGATGATGATGATGACCAGGGAATAAAAACAATGAAGAGGACTCTCCTGGAGGCAGTGGAGAAGCGCTTTGCTGATGTTGAAACTGAGCCACTCTACTACATCGCCACTCCTCTAGATCCCAGATACAAAGATGGGCAAGTATAGTAAAATTAAAATGCACCTCTAAATGTTTATATAAAGTCAAGTCATCCCCAGACACCAGTACTAAGCCAATTTATTTTTAATTTAGTTTTGAGAAATTTAGTTCTAAGGTTAGATTTTTTTTTCATTTTTATATTGTTTATTGAGTACATATGTAGGAAGTTGCCTAACTGAAGAGCTGTGCTCTGTGGTGTCTCAGTCTTGTCTCATTATTTTGAATTGTTAATCTGTTTCTAGCTTTTTTACAAAGTCAGCCAACCTGTTGCTTGCAAAGGAACATCTTATCCAGGAGGTGACAAAGGCAGAGGAGAGGAGGACTGCCAGCACAGTGGCAGAGGAAAACGAGGCCACAGCAGAGCCAGTGAGCAAGGCACCACCACATCATGAAGCATTAGCAGCCTGGACATCGCCTTTGAGGAAATCTTACGAGAGAGGCAGTCACAGGGACGGTCCGTGAGTACCACATCAGCAGAAACTCAAGTGCAGACCCACCTCTCAGAAAAATACACCCCTAAGAAAAGTGACCCACTTCAATATTGGAAAGAACATGCCATTCAGTTTCCATCTGTGGCTGCTGTTGCAACCCAGAATCTCAGTTCCCCCTGCAGCTCTGTGGACAGTGAGAGACTTTTTAGTGCTGTTGCAAACGTGTTGGATGACAAAAGAAACAGGCTCAAACCTGAAAGTGTAGAAATGCTTGTTTTCATCAAGAAAAACGTTCATTTCCTTAATTGAAATTACTGTATACCACTGTGAGATGCATTCTTAAAAGCAAATTACCGGCACTGTGGGACTTTTATTTTTTTATTTGTTTACATTCCTGCCAGGTATTTTAAGGTTATGTTTTTAATTTATGTTATTTATTGTTCAAACTACCTCACGTAAGTGCTCTGTTTGCTAACGGAGTTGTCGGATGTTAAAATAAGGTGTTAAATAAAAAATGAGGAACATCCTGGATCCGTTTCTTTCCTCGTCTTTATTATTTTTTATGGATTATAAGAAGTATCGGATCGGGACTCGGTATCGGCAGATACTCAAAATCAAATGATCGGTATCGGATCAGAGGGCAAAAAAACCTGATCGGGACATCCCTAATTATAATGAATATTATAATGATTAATTATAATGTAATCATTATAACAGTGTGAATTAATACAGCATTAGACTGACAGATTGTTTAATTCACTGCTTAAACAGATGAAAAAGGGCAGCCCAAATGGATTGACTTTACCTCAAGTAAAAAAATGATGGAGTGTGATGAACATGAGATCAAAGATGAAATATACGTAAGTGATCTTTTTATTATTAATGCATTTTTTTTCTTTTCTGGAATCTCTGATATCCGCTCATTGTCTTAATCCACTGGCAGGCAACTTTTCTCATTTAAATTCAATTCAGATTTTATTTGTGTTACACTTTTAACAAAGCAGCTTTACAGAAATATAAAAATCATGTATATAAATTTTGCATCCATGAATTTATAGCATTTATTCCTAATGAGCGAGCCTGAGGCGATGGTGGCGAGGAAAAACTCCCTGAGGCGACATGAGGAAGAAATCTGCTATTAGTGCTATAAGACATTTCCACATGGTGTTAATCTTGCTATGTGTATGACCCATAATGTACGTGTTTACAGTTAGGATGAGTTGATGCTAACTGTTAATTAGCCAATTACATAGCAAGCTATTGGCTAGTTACTAAATGTGCTTCAGTGTTGTGATGTGAAATTCTCTTTTCTAGTGACTTGTGTGTGAGATTCCTTATCTGTGCTATATATATATATATATATATATATATATATATATATATATATATATATATATATATATATATATATATATATATCTTCAATAGACAATCATAAATTACTATATATATATATATATATATATATATATATATATATATATATATATATATATAGTAATTTATGATTGTCTATTGAATTTTTCTAAAAATCCAAATGAATGTTAAATTATAATGTAATTATTACAGCAGTGTTAGTTGTACAGCATTTGATTTGACAGATTGTTGAGCGCTGTAAGTTTGCTCAACACACTAATGTAGAGTATTAACAGTAAACTTTGGACTGTCATGTGCAAGTTGTCCTTTGTACTGATCTCTCCATGCTCATCACTCTGCACTGTCACTTTAATCAAAGTCCCTCCCACACCAGGATCTGGTCTTTCCAGCCAGTCTCCTGTCCCAGTACTACCCAATTCTTTGAGGCGTGTGGGTGCGGCGCCGAGCTCCGTTTCGATAGCCCTCGGCCTCTCACCTATTATACAACCAGGGTTACGGGGGTGGGGGTGGGGTGTTCCTCTGGTAACCGTGAGAGTTTGACTCCCCACTGCTCTGCAGCGTGCCTTGCCAGATGGCAGTAGGTACCATTTTTATGATGGTCTTTGGTATGACCCGACCGTGAGTAGAACTCATGATCTCCCGGTTGAGAGGCGTACACGCTAACCACTAGGCCAACTCGCGGTGTGTGACTTTAATGGTTAATTAATAATTCTATTAGATTGCTGCAACTTGCTCTGTATTGCAGTCCACATACTGTATTCTACCCACTGCGACACTTTATATGCTACTTTTCTCTGCCACAACACTTTACTACCTCATGTTAAATGTTGTGTTATATGTTGTTAGACAGGGTTAGCTATCCCATAGCAGTTAGTGTTTTGTAGTTATTTACTCACTGTAGTGTTGCACTGCTTGTCTGGTCTGTGGCAAAGCATTCGAGTAAGAATTTCATTGTACTTTGTACATATGACAAACTTTTGAACTTGAACCCTCAAGAGGAACCAGACTCTAAAGGGAACCCATCCTCATCTGGGTGATAACAGACAACGTGATTATAAATAACTCACTTCCATAACTGTGTCCTATAGAGTCACAAAGTACAGCTTTGTTTACAGGAAATTCATTATAGTTTAACAGGAAGTCTGTTTTGTTAAAGTGATCAACTGCACTACAGAGTGTATTAAATAATTCTGTAGCCCATTTTAGATTTAATTACTTCATAAGAAAGTGTAGTACCTTCATTAATGCTGGGTTCATTCACACAGTTTGTAAATGTGCCATTTCATTGGCATTATTCATAAGATATACGACGCACTGTGATATGATCATGTAATAAACTACTAAAATACTAATGTGTTCTAGAAAGCTGGAGTAGTTGCCTATTACACCGTATCTGCTGGACAGGATTACTGTGGAATAAACCCCGACTTTAATGTCAGTGACCCTGAGCAGGATTTTGTAGAATTGATGACTAAACAAAAGAAGAGTTTGAAGGAACCACTGGCTCACCCTCTGTTCTGGACAGAATCCCGGTGGGAACACTTTTATTCTACAAATTCTGGGGGAAAAGTGTCCCAAACCCCACATTCTATTCTAAAATCAACAGCAGTGAAATTTTTCTTTTTACAACAATCGTATTTAAAATACAACATTATAGGAATATTATAGGTAATGGTCTTTAATATTTTTTAAATGCAGTGATTGAAAATCATCTCATCTCATTATCTGTAGCCGCTTTATCCTGTTCTACAGGGTCGCAGGCGAGCTGGATCCTATCCCAGCTGACTACGGGCGAAAGGCGGGGTTCACCCTGGACAAGTCGCCAGGTCATCACAGGGCTGACACATAGACACAGACAACCATTCACACTCACATTCACACCTACGCTCAATTTAGAGTCACCAGTTAACCTAACCTGCATGTCTTTGGACTGTGGGGGAAACCGGAGCACCCGGAGGAAACCCACGCGGACACGGGGAGAACATGCAAACTCCACACAGAAAGGCCCTCGCCGGCCACGGGGCTCGAACCCGGACCTTCTTGCTGTGAGGCGACAGCGCTAACCACTACACCACCGTGCCGCCCTCCTCTAAACCTCTGAATAAGAAATAGCTATAAAATGTCTGACACAGAAAAATAAACAGAGTGCATTCAAATCTCAAAGCATTTAATGAGAGGAAGTAAATTTATCTTCTCATTACAGCTGAAACAGTATTTTCCTGAAATACTTGAAGACATGGAGAGGAAGAAAAAAATGGCCCCTATGCAGAAGATGTTCTTGGTCTTCTGTGCTTCATCCACAACTACGTACAGCACAGAAAAAATGAGTGAGAAAATAATCTAAGTAGACATTGGGATTGTACCATTTGGGACAGAGCGAGATTATATTCTCATAGACACATCCTTCACTGTAATCTTTAGACATTTTTCTCAGCTGTTATGAACTGAAATTTCTGAATTAATTACAAGTAAATAAAAGCTCATCATTTCTTTTTTTCTATTTTCAGAGCTAAAGGGGGAATTAATTTTCTTATCACTTTTCCTGATCTCTTCAAGAGTGTTTGTTTATATTTTGCTCAGAGATAAGCAGTGGAACTCCAAGCCTTCAGTGAAGAAAATTTTCTCTGGCTGGTGAATTTTCTTTCATTACCTCCGCCAAGGAGGTTATGTTTTCGGTAGCGTTGCTTTGTTTGTTGGTTGGTTTGTCTGTTAGCAACATTACAGAAAAAATTATGAACGGATTGCTCTGAAATTTTTTCCAGAGGTGTGACTGGGCACAAGTAACAATCCATTAAATTTTGGCGGTGATCCGGATCACCTTCTGGATCCCGGAATTTTTTAAAGGATTCTTGGCGGAGGTCTGCGCTCTCCGAGTGCTTTTCTAGTTTTTATTGGTTTCGAGTTGACCTGGGGAAGGTGCAGGCTTTTTATTTGTACCTTGAATAGTGAGGACTTCAGCAGGGGGCGGAGCCTTTTCTTACAAAGCCCCACAGTTATGGAACAGCCTTCCAAGTAATGTTCGGGAATCAGACACAGTCTCAGCATTTAAGTCTAGGCTGAAAACAGATCTGTTTAGTCAAGCCTTGTGTTAATGGTGTTTATGAGGTAAAGGAGTAGATCTGGAGGATCCTCAGACAGAGTGTTTCAGTAAACTGGGAGGTATGATTGCTGTGTGTCTCCCCTCCCCCCACTCTCACTCGCTCACTGGGGTTTGTTGACGATGGTGTGGCTGCTGCTTTCTGTCCCGGGACTCCCTTAATACACAAACCAAATGCCACCAGCCACTTTAACGAACTGTAACGGAATTCAATTGCACTATGTTAAAACTGTTTACAATACTGTCTACACGGCCTTTTTTTTTTTTTTAAAGTTAATTGCACTATATAAAAACTGTTTAGAACACTGTTTACACTTTTCACATATCTGCCATATTTATACTTACACTGAAAATTCTGCTCATACTGCCATTTATTTATTTATTTATATTTATACTGATAATTACTATACTGTCAGACTGCTGTTCCCGTTTACATTGCTCATTCTGTTTATATTGTTGTTTGTCACATATTTAAATTTATATCGTTAATTCTGTTCACACTGCCACGTTTGCACTTTCTGGATTGCCACCGTCTTGTCTTTTCTTAGATAGCTTTAGCTTGTGTATGTAAATAACGCCCCCCCCCCGTTTTTTTTTCCCTCCTTTTTTCCTTTTTATCAGGGGCGATTCTAGCATCTGATCTTTGGGGGTGCTTAGCCCCCAGAGCTGACAGAGGCACCTGGCTTGAACGACAGTGTTTCCACGTTTATTCCGCATTTACAGTAGACTAGACTTAACTAGACAAGAAGACTAGACTAGACAAGACTAGACTTATGCAATGTTTTAACAGAAGCTGACCCAATAAACTATGATATCTACACATTTACAACCACTGACACAAATATTTATGTTATATTTTTAACTAAACAAGACCTACTACTGCATTTATAATGTTGGAGCTATTCATTTAGAACAGTGGTAATTCATAGCAGAGGGTCGTTGATTCGACGGGGAATCATCGGCATGTTCTTCGACCATACGCCGTCGATCACCGACGTTGATTCAACACCGCTTTGCTCATACAAGTTTCCGTTGAAACGACGTTGAAAAGTGGCTGGTGGCCGACAGAGAATAGACCCCCTTTCACCCTTTATTCAACTACGGATTTCGGTCGATTTATAGTTGAATTTTCAGCGATGATTCATCCAACTTTACTTCCTGTTTTATGTACAACAGGAAGGCTACAAATTAAGCAAAACAGGCTAAATTAAACTAGCTAACAATAAAGCATCGGGGCTCTTGCCTAGGATGAACACACATTACTTCAACCATGAAGGTGAACATTTATATCAATGTGCGTAGGCTACGTCCTGTTTAATGTACAACAGGATATAAAAAATGCATGCACCAATGCACCCCTCCTAATGTTTGTCAAGCTATGTAATAAGGCATGCATTTTACCATTTATAAGGAACAGAACACACTTGAACAAGTTCTTAGAAACATTTTCGGATTTATTTACAAATGTACAATTTTGTAGCCTATTCCTCCTGCGGCGCAGACACCTGTACATGGAAACAGAAAAACATAACCGAAATTAATTTGATGCAGCATTGACAAAGAAAGTCAGCAGTAGGCTATGGGTTTCTAAATGAAATGCCACCCTACATCACGTCTCCTCATCCCTCCCTCCCTCCCTCTCTCTCTGGCGCATACTTCAGCCACTTCTTCACGGCGTCACTGAAATTGGCGCGCGTGCTCCCTGGCAGCTGCTTTTGTAGAGCATCTGAAAGAAAAAGAACAAAACATTGAGAATTTGCATGGTGATAATTGTTAAAGTTTGAGTTGGGAAGACTACGTCACACTCTAGTGGTAGGTGGCAAGTAATGGCACTAGTACAGAAAATATATGTAAAAATCAGAAACCATAGGTGTGAATCTTGTGACAATTAAAACGGGATTTAAAAATAATAATAGTAGTAATTTCCCCATTGACAAAGCGGAAATAGAAATGCCACTACCAAACCGTTCGTCACTCAGTCAGCCTCCCTGGACTTGCCTGCACACCTGCTTTTTCTGAGTAAGGCGCCTGGTAAGTTTCTTAATCCTTTGCATCTTTCACAATATGTTTGTCATTGTCATTATAATCGTAATGTTACAGTTAGTGAAGGAGTTGTTAAAGAACATTTAGAAGTAGTGTGCAAGTACTTGCGACAGCTTTCTATTTTACCCTCTTTTACAGCTTTGTGCACATGCATAACCTACCAAACAGGACATCATGCATTTTGGTGTCCTTAAAGGCAGTTTTTTCCCCCTTTCCAGCCCAGTTGAACTGGCTGGCCAAGCTGTTGTCCAGGAGGCTACGCAGCATCCGCCTCACCGTGACCCCTACATCAGTTCCGCCACAAAGGGCTAAGGTAGACACCTGATAGAATAAAATGTAGCATGAAGACAATGTGAAAGTATTCAGTGTTTATCATTGTTTCATTGATTCACAACGACATTAAATATTTGTGTTTCCTTTTGCAGGTGTTGCAGATGATTGGAAAAGAAAGGTAAGAATAAGTACCATCAGCTGCTTTTGTCTGGCATCTTCCTTCACCAGGGCCTCTGCTGCCAAAAACTCCTCCATGGTGGAGAGTGGGAGCTTGGTAAGGGGTGATGTCTGGGGTGTGTCTTGTCTCCCCATCTCTCTCCTTTGGGCCCTGACCTCTTGCTCCAGCCTTCCTATCATCCCCTTCATCTCCCTGTTTTCCCCCTTCAGCTCCCTGATTTCCTCCCTCAGCTGGCCAAGGAGAGAGATCACGGTGCTGATGCCCAAAGAGTCACCATCAATATGACTGTCACCCTCTGAAGACATGCTACTGCTGTCAGACTCTGCATCACTGCACCCTCCCAACTCAACAGAATCTCCACCATCCTCATCTAAACCCATTGATGATGCAGGCCTGGGAGAGACTGGAGGAGCAAGAGAGACTGGAGGAGCATGATTACGCAGAGCTGACTCAAAATCGGACAGAATCTGCCTTTCTAACATTTCAGTAGCCTTCAAAACACGTCTTCTTTTTGACCAATAAGAAGCCATATTCTCTCCCCTAAAGAAATAAATGACTGCAGTACCTTTTGAGGGAATGTCGTGGTAGTGGTCTTCAGGTTCCACTGAGGTAAACATAGGGGGGGACAAAGACAACATTTACGTCATTACATTTGAAATAACCTTACACACACACACACACACACACACACACACACAGGTCAAACAATTGTTTTACAGAAAGTTCTGTTTTAACACCAACAATGTTTTAATGCTTGGATTAATGTTGTAATGGCTGCGACCCATCGGCCTACAGTGTTACAAAACTAGAGTTTAAATCTAGCATGTAGGCCTAGGTTGCATGTTGTTTTGAGCTGACCTGTTCGTTTGTGTAGCCATGGCGGCCATGAACTTCAAAGATTATCCAGGCTACTTCTGTAGTGACCACTTTGTTTGAGGTACCACGAACGAAATTGCTTATATTCCCTCAACTCATACAAGAAACATGCAGAAACAATGCATCTGCATGTTTGTTTCAAGTGGACACACGCACGCGCACACACATTTACGCCATTACATTTGAAATAACCTTACACACACACACACACACACACACACACACACACACAGATCAAACAATTGTTTTATAGAAAGTTCTGTTTTAACACCAACAATGTTTTAATGCCTGGATTCATGTTGTAATGGCTGCGACCCATAGGCCTACAGTGTTACAAAGCCCAGCCCCCACAAGCTAGGTGTAGGCTAGCTACCGGTTATAACCGCGGCCTGTATACTCGATTGAAATGCTTTTTTTTCCAAGACCACAACTATGACCAGTTTTTGGCTAAACAATGCATCTGCATGTTTATTGTATGAATTGAGGGAATATAAGCAAAGTTGGTCGTGGTACCTCAAAGAAAGGTCACTACAAAAGCGTTGGTAGCCTGGATAATGTTTAAAGTTCATGGCCGTGACCCAAACACAAAGCCGCTATACAAAATAACAGGTCGGCTCACAACGACATGCAACCTAGGCCTATGGCGTAGGCGATATGACTGAAGTTCATCTTCTTAAACTGCTTGAAATTGTATTTAAAATTCCCTTTACTAATAGCGACTGAATAATGGTACGTACCAGATGTCCAGGGATGAATGAAAAAGTAGCGTCTATCAGCAGGCCGATCCACAAGAGAGTCGCGTTCCAACTAGTGTTGAAGTTAACCTGCAGCCAGTATACAGTAACGCAAATGACGTCATGCAGTAAACAACGGTGCATTATGGGATAGCATGGGTCATCCAACGACATCGCAATAGGCCTGCCCTTCTTTTTAAATCATGCCTTGAAATCAACAAACTGTAAAAAAAAAAAAACTTTCATAGAAGGTCAAATATTGCTGAGTTCAGACAGTAGACCTAAATTGGTTTTATTCCTTTTTTCATCATTTACTTATCGTTTACTTGCCATTATCACTTAGCCTATATAGGCCTACTTATATCATTTACTCGTGTCTATGTGTAAGCAGCATAAGACAGACAGACACACACTAGTGGCAATTTATATTCTGAGCAATCCTACCAATGTTGAAAACTGGCCGGCAAAAGTGACGATGGTTCAACGTCGTATATTCAACCTTCTCTGACGGTCGACAGATCAACCTTTACCCACGTTGATTCAACGGTGATAAATCGACCCTCTCAGACGGCGGAGAAATCGACGTTTCACGGCGCCGTTTCAACGTTGATTTTCTGACGTACGACGGAAACCGACCATTCTGACCAAAACTCTACGTTGTTTCAACGCTAGTGTGTATTACTATGATTTTACATTAGTTTACATTAGTTTATATTTTTTGTTGATAAGCATGATAAGAATGATAAGCAAACGTAAACGCTATGTTACAGTAAATAAAATTGACTAACCCACGGTGGTCTAGCACCGTAGCACTTGTACAGCTCTGCACAAAAGTATCTCGATATGGATGATAAATGTCGTTTTTATCATTCTGTTCATAGACCAGGGAACATCAATATTGCATTATGCATATTATTGTGTTGTGTTTAACAACTGTAACTCCAGTCCGTACCTTCACATCTCGCTATGCCAGTAATACTCAGGTGCTACTTCGAGTTCCTCATCGGCGTGGAATCCAGTTAAAAAACACCATGTCGTAGCAAGCACTCGCACAGACAGGCAACCCAATCAGAGGGGACGCAAGGAGGAGAGGGATTTTACTGGTCATAGAGCTCTCACGTAACAGGTGAATTCAAGAACACACACACACGCCCGCGCACACATTCATTGCGCAGTGCGCAAGGGCACTTATTTCTGAAAATTACGTCCAAAAGCAGTGTTTTTGAGGGTGCTGAGCTAGGGGGTGCTCAGCTCGTTTTTGGGGGTGCTTGAGCACCCCCAAAAATAGGCTAAACACGCCCCTGACTTTTATAGTTTATATCTTGTACCTATATTTTATATTTCATGTTTATTACTGTTTGCACTGTGGATAAGAGGGAAACGCAATTTCAATTCTCTGTATGTCCTGCATAGATGGCATTATTGACAATAAAGTGAACTTGAACTTGGACAGCTGAAAGTTTACTCTGAGATTATTATGGATCGTACCACAGAGACATCCTAATGATGGCTTTGGTTGGTCTTACTCAGATAGTTTAATGACTTCACCTACTAAAAATAACACTTATATAATTAATAGCATGATATTTACACTTACTAGCACTTATTTACTTTACAGTATGTTATCACCTGATGATGATGAGCATGGGTTCCCTTTAGAGTCTGGTTCCTTTCAGGGCTTTTTCCTCATGTCATCTCAGGGAGTTTTCTTCACCACTGTCACCTCAGGCTCGATCATCAGGGATCTAAATTTGTCTCTATCCAGATTACTGTTAAACTGTGCTGTGAAAATGTCAGTCAGTTGGCTGAGTTAGTGTGTTATTTGTTTGCCATTGTATTAATGGGTCCATGATCCTAACTGTACTGTATTTATAGGCTCATGTGAAGTTACATGTACTTTGAGAGTTTTGACCTCTCAGTTTTTCCGCTACACTCCTATTTTTTCTACCTTTCTTTCACTGTCCGTCGTTAACAGGAGTTTTCCAGCTGGAACTGGACGTTTTTGATTCCGGAGTAGCTGGAGCTCCTGTGTGAGCTGCCTCGGAGTTTTAGTCCAACCTGGGACTAATTCCACAGAGGGAGTCAATAAAACAGAGCTTATTATAAATATTTGCACTTGGTTTCATGTAACAGGCCAGTCTAAGCTCATTGAGTTCAATCAGTGAAGTTATTCCTGTTAAGCCTTATCAAAAAGAGGTATACTTAAGTAAAGTATATTTCCTTAAGTATACTGTTGTGTAGGAAGTATACTGATATCAATGTACTTACAGTATACTTGTAAAACTAATCTAATACTTCTTGGGACTAAATTGACCCATTTTTAGTTTATAAAAAGTAGACTTTAAGTCCAGGGATCGAAACGGGAATTTGGGAGCACCGGTGCCTCTCAGAGGTACTGGTCCGAATGGAGTAGCACTGGTCTGTATTTATAATTACAAATTTCAAGCCGATTTTATATATTTATTCATATAATACAACCATATTATACATGAGTGATCAATTTCAACTGTCTATAAACTTCTTCCTCAGTCATCTCATTATCATCACAATCTTCGAAACCCTCATCCAGATCATCATCATCATCTATCGGGTCATACACCACATCATGCTGCGCCTCCTCGTCATCTTCATCTTCCACCTCCTCATTCTGTCTCTCCTGGGGCTCTACGTCTCCTGCCACATACTCCCTCTCCTCACCTGCAGGCTGAGCAATCGCATGCTCTAATTGGCTGCTCTAATACTAGGATATCAGCTTATATACTGTGAGTAGAGAAAAACAAAATGGCGGCTTTGTTACCAAGTATTTAAAAGAAACAGAAATAAGGGCCACATACTTGTTGAGCGATATCCGTTTGTTTTGATAGCTGTCAGAAATGTCAAGCCAAGGACTTTTAAACTTCACGGGGGTCTAATCTATCTGACCAATAGTGGTTCAAGTTACATTTGTCTTCACGGGCAGCAACGAAAATGAACGGGAAGAAGCGAAACTTCGCGCAGCCATGCTGCATGTAGCGGTGTATACTGTACACGTAAACAATATGGCAGCGCCCGTGTCTATGCCAACTTGACAAATGTCTCACAAAATCTATTGAAATTATCGTAAAAAACGGTAAAATAGACCAAGTTCTGCTTAAAATGGGCGAGAATCATTGATAGAAACCATTGAGGCAGTGAGTAGTTTGATATATATAGCGTGGCGAGCCAGTCGCCCACTCGGTTGAGTACATGTTGTCACTAGTCACCCGTACCCTTTCCAACTCGCGTTGGTGAGTGGGCGACCGCCCGTTTCGATCCCTGATTTAGTCTAAGAGAAGTAAACTCTGAGTATACAACTAGTGGTTTTATTTTATACTGCAAGTAAACCACAAGTAAACTTATACACTAATAGTTTACTAGTTCTATACTTGTAGTCCACTCTTGTGTTTACAAAAGCATACTTCATAGTGTACTGGAAATATACTATGAGTTTACTTGTTTTATACTTCGAGTCCACTTTTTAGTTTATAAAAGTATACTTTGTAGCATATTGGAAATATACTATTAGTGACTGGTTATATACATCTAGTCCACTTTTTAGTTTTGAAGTTTACTGCAATTACCCTTCGGGTATATTATTAGTTTTCAAGCCCAAACCTCATGCACACTACCAGGAGACAACTTAAGTGTTTTGTACCTTAAGTTACAATGAAGTTATAAAGGTAAGAATTCACAAGATAACAGATACTCAGGATTAAGAACATATTCATTTTCTTTCAAAATCAAAATTTAAAGTGACATTGTATTAAATGCCAAAGTATAAAAACACGGCAATGACGACTGAAACTGACATCCAACCTCTACACAACTACAGGGCAAGTCCACTTAAACACAAGGCACAAATACTTTAATACTTTATTACACTTTTGTTAAGTATATCTTGATCAAAAGTTTAAGTATAAGCTTAATATACTTAGACTAAATACTTTTCAGTATAAGCCAAGTATACTTATGTATAACTTTTAAGTATGTCTCTGATAAGTAAATAAAAAGTAAACTGAAAGCATACTCTCTTATTTTTAATCTGTGGTTGGTTGAAGAGAGCAACTGGACTTGCTTGAAAAGTCTTGAAGACGTTTCGCCTCTCATCTGAAAGGCATCCTCAGTTCTGTCTGTCTAATAGGGAGTATCCAGTATTTATCCTCTCATGGATCATCATAGAATCCGAATCAGAATGCTGACGGCTGCATTGTAGGTGGCTGATAGATGTCTTAGACACCCACCTCTGTTCAGTGATGGTCGTTCCAGGTTGACAAAAATGAACGATCCTCTCTGGCCAAGACGTCCACCAGTTCCCCGGAAGTCCTCCCACACTCCCGCACCAGTCGAAGGGATCCCATCCCAAAGTGCGTAGAAACATATCTGTGAAGAATCTCAGTCATCCAGGTACTTGATACTCCCTATTAGACAGAACTGAGGAAGCCTTTCAGATGAGAGGCGAAACATCTTCAAGACTTTTCAAGCAAGTCCAGTTACTCTTTTCTACCAACCATAGATTACTTTGTACCTGGATGACTGAGAATCTTCACAGATATATCTCTTATTTTTAGTTTAAAAGAAGTATACTAGAAGCACACTGGAATAAACTTTTTTGTAAGGGATATGATGCTACTGAAATAAATAATTGTAAACAGCTCCTGAGCTTTCAGTGTTGTGACTTTTGCTTAATTTTTATGAGTTTGGAAAATATTTTTTGTGCTTATTTCTGTAAGCAGTTAATGAATTGTAGATTGTTCATTGATATTTCAGTTATTTCTAAAATAATGTATGGTTATATTATTTTTGTATTAATCATCTGGAACTTTTGTGAACTTCATCCTTGTTTGATTGTGAGGCTGGGAGGATGATATGGACGGGATTAACTCCCTCCTTTATTAAAAAACACCTCGCTCAGTTAAACCTAAATCCATTGGCCTAAAGTCAGCATACAGACGGGTTTGATTTAAAACAGTTCCTCACTGTAATCATCCCCTTTGCTCATGTGCAATAAACAATTATAGTGTTGGATATTGTACAAGTCTCATTTTTCCATATCTACACACACACACTGGGGTGCAATGGTCTGAAGCCACGAGTGAAAATTCTTCCCTTTCAATTTAGCACAAATGTTTTCATTACAAAAGGACAGACCTGTCAGGAAGGTTACGGCAACTCAAATAATCACTCTTTACAACCCTGGTGAGCAGAAAAGCATCTCAGAATGCAAAGCACATCGAACCTTGGGGCAGAACGATGAGACCGCATCAGGTTCCTCTCCTTTCAGCCAAGAACAGGAATCTAAATTAATATTAGAACTCCAGTTGATGGGTTGCGTGTAATACTTGAAGCTGGTGAGGGTTACATTCAGAGAAGCCACGTGTGAGTGTGTTCATCTTCTCACTCCAACACGCTGCAGTGCAGCTCAGCAATAAAAACATTTCTCCTTCATCTGCCTCCGATAAACACCAATACAGTGTCAAATCTCAAGATTTAAAGACTTCACTGTCTCAAACTCACCCTCACAAGGCAAGAGTCATCACCTTCTGACTCTCGCCCTCACACACACACACTTAATAAAAAGAAAAAACCTTGTATATAAAAGTTTAGGGACCACTGGAGTTTTTATTTGCTATATGTACTGTTTTACATTTGTAAATTATGTAATTAAAACACTTTTCTTTAACATCATTTAACATCAACTAGAACAAAAAACAACTCTTAGTACACACACAAAAAATCTGTTACTGAAAAGCACAGGCCTTTATTTTTTTGACTTTCAGGTTTTAAATTTGGATTTTTTTCCCAGTAAATAAATCAGCTGGAGCGAGTTGTGTTTCACATTCCAGTTTTATTGAACAAAACAAGGGCTAAATGTACAGTGTGCACTCGTACACTATGGGGAAGGACACTAAGGAGGGTGCTCAGACCTGCAAAAAAATTCATCTCAATTAAAATGAGTGTGAGGCAGTAAAAATGAAGAAATAAAAGGAAGGGCGTGTCTAAAAGAAGTCCACATCATCGGGAGCGTCCAGGTCGCGGTACTCGATGATGTTCCGAGGATCGCCGCGCATCATCCTGAAGAACACGAGGAATAAACAAGGGGTTGAGAAATACTGATTAATAATCCAGATAATTCAGTTTGGGTTCTGGAGCGTCACAATTTATCAGTCTGTCCTGAAGGGTTCATTAACACTGTAAAAGGACGATGTGGATAACCTGTGTGTGTGTGTGTGTGTGTGTGAGAGAGAAAGAAAACAAACAAAACCCACACACCGGTTGTTTCTGGGTTTGCCGGGATAACCACCCTGACCACGGAAGCTGTCGTAACTTCCCCTGCCGCCTCCACCGTACTGGTTTGGAGGATAATGAGGAGCTGCGACAGAGAGGAGAACAAAATCACATACCTCGCATCAAGCTAACACACTAGCATGCTAACACACTATTCACCTCCGTAGCCCATCAGTGGAGGTCTGGGCTGCCCAAATCCCAGCAGGCCTTGAGGACCCTGAGGGTGGAAAGGAGGACCACCAGGAGACATGACCCCTACACACACACACACACACACACACACACAAAACTGATGTCAGTACGAGTGCAGTACAGTGAGATCTGATTGGCTGACAGCAGCAGGGATGTTAATATTACGCTGAGTATCAGGTGTTAATAATTAACGCTGTGTGTTCAGGCCACTGAAACAGGTTTTAGTCTCATTTATTTCACTCGTCTGTGTCGTGGTTATTGATCATGACTTCATATGGGACTCTAAACTTTATAAACTTCTAAATATCATCAGTTTCTGCAGATCTGATCTCCTGACAGTCAGATCAGTTGTGTGTGTGCGCGCTCTCACCTGGGGTGGGGCCTGGAGGAGGCAGCGGCTTGATCTCAGGGATGGATGGTCTTTTAGCGTCCATCAGGAAGTTGTTGAAGAACTCCACTTCCTTCTTCACCTCCTCGATCTTGTCTCCATGTTTGTTCAGGATGTGTTTCCTCACAAACTCCGGACCCTGAGGAGCAGAGAGACACGAATAATGAGCTCTGTATATAATATCAGGAGTGAAGAAGAAACTCATCACTGCAAACAGCACCTTGAACTTCTTGCCACTGAGAGGACACAGCCACTTGTCCTTCCCCAGCTCCTGTGTGTTCGCCGACACAAACTTCTCCACTTCCTGTTCCGGATCCTTCCGTCCCATTTTTATGGCTTCCTCCTCAGACAGGGTTTCCTTCACACTGAACAAGGGGCTGAGTTTCTCCTCAAATGTCTTCTCCCAGTCACTCACTACACACACACACGAGTTCATTATATACTCTGAAGATGTGGACTGAGATAGCTATTTGAACATTATTCATTATAATACATCACTGTGTGTGTGTGTGTGGGAGAGAGAGAGAGACCTTCTCTGTGCGTGATGCGGTTTGGAGGAATCGGGCCGCGGACGTGGATAATCCCACAGCGGTTGGGCATCTCGTCCTCACTCGTGTACTCGCACATGTTATAATAATCAATAGAGTGAACGATACGCAGATAGAACAGCAAACGATCCAACACCTGGAGAAAACGCGCGCACACACACACACACACACACACACACACAGAGAGTGAGCCTGGATTTGATTTAAAACTTATTTCTGTTAGACAGATCATATAAAACTGTTACAGTTTTGATTGAAAAATGAATCTATAAGTATGATGTAATGCTGTGTGCATTATAATGGCGGTGCTGAAGAAGGGATCTGCACTAAACACAGTCCACTGCTCGCTCTCTCTCTCTCTCTGCGTACATTAAAAAAACAGCTTCAGCTGATCAGAGCTCATGCTGGAGAGTGAGGTGTCTTGCCTTGACAAGTTTCTCGTCTCTCTCCACGGTGATCTCAGTGGGATTGCCTTCTTTATTCCCGTCCTCAGAGTCAACCCCGCCCACATTTCCCAGTAGCTCCTCCTCCTCAGCACTCACTTCCTCAATGAGGTAATCTGTGATGTTTTTTAGGATGGGGTTCTGAGCCCGAAGCTACACACACACACACACATCATAAAACACGTTACAGAATGTGTTCTCCAAAACCTATAGCAGTGTGTGTGTGTGTGTGTGTGTGTGTCTCACCTCAGTGGTGTGTGTGTCTCCGTGACCCCACAGTCCCTCCCTTTCATCCAGTGCGTGTATAAGTTTAGCCGCAAGTTTGATGTCGTTCCTAAGAACCTGTTTATGTTGTGTGATTCCGTTAATGTTCCTCACACGCCGCGCCAAATCCCGATTCACTCCTGGAGCTAACTCACAGTCACGCAGCTACACACACACAGAGAGGATATCAGAAGACAGAAATGAAAAGGAGGCAAATGAAAAAAAGAAAAGTGACTTAAAAAAAGCAAGTCATTTATTTAATAAAAAAAGAAGGGATATTCAGGAGAGTAATTCATTTTTAAATGAAATCTAGGAGGCACTTAATATAGTCTTTTCTAAAGTTTTAATTAGCAGGGGAAAAAAAAAATTATCATAGCCCCGAGGGGGCGGGGCCACGTGGAAGGAACAGTGGGGTGTAATTACTCACCCGGATGTTCTGGAGGTTCCAGCAGATCTCCTTGATATTGACGCCTCGGTCAAAGGTCACCCAACAACGCCTGAAAAACCTGACGCACAATTTTAAAAAGGACATGGAACAGTAAAAGCACATTATTATTATTATTTTAATGAGTGCCTTCATGAGGTGAGACACAGGACATCAGTGTGTGTGTGTGTGTGTTACCTGCGCTCTGGTTGGGGTTCAGACAAACACACACGCATGAATCCAGGATAACGACGACACAACTGAGGATGGACACACACGGAGTTACCACCTACACACACTACATCACATCTGAGGAGTTAATTGAAGTGACAGTGAATGAGTGCACTGACAGCGACGATCTCTGCTTTAGAGATGGTGGGCGCGATGCTCCTCATGAACAGAGAGCAGGTCATGTGGAGCGGCCGAGGTTTAGGAGGCTGGTTGTCCTTCACTTTCTTCTCCTCCTTCTCTTTCTCGCTCTGCTTCTCTT
This sequence comes from Neoarius graeffei, assembly GCF_027579695.1. NCBI lineage: Eukaryota > Metazoa > Chordata > Actinopteri > Siluriformes > Ariidae > Neoarius > Neoarius graeffei. Next base: position 814,568 of record NC_083596.1, read on the forward strand.
CCATCAGTTCCTTCACATCAGCTACACACACACACACGGTTCAGCAGTGTGTTCTTCATTCTTACAGACACATCAGTAGAAATGACAAATCCCACACTGACCTTCACCCTCCTCTTCCTCTTCTTCCTCCTTCTCTTCTCCTTCTTCATTCCTTCCAGCCCCTTCTCCCTCACCATCCCCCTCTCCATCTGCCTCTCCCCCTCCTTCCACCTCCCTCCCCGCAGGTTTCTCTGAGCAGTGAGAGTTTGAGTCAGAGTCAGAATCTGACTCGCTCTCTGAGGCACTCGCCTCATCCTCGCTGTCACCACTGTGCTTCCTCTTCCTCTTCTTACTCAGCTAGAGAGAGAGAGAGAGAGAGAGAGAGAGAGAGAGAGAGAGAGACGTCTTTAAACATGTAAATGAGGACAGAGTCTCTCTCTCTCACACACACACACCTTCTTTGGCTCTGAAATCTCCTCAGTTGGAGTTTCTTGATCAGGTTTGTCTTCTTCACCTGCTAAAGCATCAGCTTCCTTCATTCCAACATCTCCACTCTCTCCCTACACACACACACACACACAAAGATTATAACTGCTGTAAAGCTCGTTAAACACATGCCACAGTTTTAACAAACAAAAATTCTGGACAGAAATGTTGTTCTAAGAAAATGTGATTAAAATTAAACTCGGGTCCAAAGCATTCACTGCGCTGACATCATCCCACAATGCACTGCAGTCAGTGTACAGTATCAGAGTGTGTGAGTGTGATAGTGGACCTCCTGATTAACGAAGGACGGCCTGGTGAGATGAGGAGAGATGGGTTGATGGAGTAAACGCACCTCTTTTTCATCCTGCTCAGTCGATGCTTTGCGGTCGCCCTCCGTTCCCCTGTTCTCCTCACGTTTCTGGTTTTCGGATGGAGGGCCTCCAGACATCAGTCTCTCTCTCTCCTCCTCCTCCTCCACCGGCTGCTCGAGGATGCGCAGATCGTGCTCCGTCCCTCCCTCCATCTTTATCACCGCTGAACAAACGAAACAGATCCGGTTTGTTTATAACCAAGAACATCTTACTGGAGGACCCGTGGAGCACGGTGTGAAATTTAAGAAGTCTACATCATCATGTTTATGCTCTTAGCGTTCAGAAACATCCCTGTACAAGCGCTGGACAGTTTCTCTGCCTGAACTGGTGCACGATGTGACCAAACTGAGCCATTTCTGATTCGCTTAAACACTGAATTTCTGATCATGTGACTGAAATCTACTTTACAGATTCAAATATTACTTAATGAGTTTTACACCAAATTACTGTTCAAAATCTTCAGCTGGGGAACTGAAGCCACACACAGCAACATCTGAACATCTACAGCATGTTTTTAATACTCTCTGTTACTTTGCTCAAACAGCAGAGAGAACAGTGTGTGTTCTAAAAATAAAACCAATTACGCATAGATCATGATGTTTTTCCCGCATCGTAACCTGAACATTCTTCTCTCACCTGCGTCGAGGATCTTTAAGATCTGTGGTGCGCGGTCGATGTCCATGGAGATGTTATCGAACCACCCGTTCTCCATTAAATACTGAAACACGCCAAGACGGTTCTGCAGAGCGGCGTGGGCGTCAGCCTTCCTCTTCCCCGACTCATCAGGGTGATACTTAGAACGAAACCTAGAGAGAGAGGGAAGGGGAGGGGGCGTGTACGGGGAGGTCGAGAGAGAGATGGAGAGAGTTAATAACAGCAAGTGGTACACTCAGGTTTTCAATAATGTTAAAAATTTTTCTAATTAATTAAAAAAAACATGTAGATATTCATTTCTCAATCACTTCCTGTTTATACCACTGTCTGTGTACACAACATTCTTCCCTCTGCTCTCATTCAGTCACTGTGCTATAAAATTAACAAAACTAAATAAATTGTTCCACTCACCACAGCTACGGGGAGAAACACCACACACACCAAAAACAAAACAAAACACATTTTCTTCAAATCTGCATTTTTTGGCTCAAACATATTTCTATAAATTTACCTGCAGGTTTAACTCGCAGTATTACCACACATACAGACAGAGGCCTCCTCAGGGGTGTGTGTGTGTGTGTGTGTGCACGCGCACGTGTGTTTGTATGTAAAAACACACAGTTGTCTGTACTCTTGCCATTTCAATTCCCGCATATCCAAAAAAAAGGGAGGTGAAAAAGACGGGGAGGTTTGTTTTTGTGTGCTGGGTGGACTGTCTGACTAAAAGCCTGAACACTGTTTCTAAAGCAGCTGCATTGTGCGCAGTGCGAGCCCTGACTCACTAACACACGGCCTCCTGCGGAGCTTCCCACACACTTGTCTTCGGAAACACCTTGCCGTGGAAGAAGGGAAGAAGCAATTCCATTCATTAATTGTAGAAAGGAAATAAAAGGGAAAAAAAGACATGAATAAGAAAAGCTACAATAAATGAAGCATCTGTTTAAGGAAATAAAATAATCCTGTGGAGAAAAAGGTTGAGGAAAATAAACAACAATGCGCAGACTGCAGCCCTGCTGGGACGGCGTTAGCGTCTCACCGTTTCTATAAAACATTACACCACACTGCTGAGGAGCTCTGGACTCTGATTGGTCAGAAGGTGTTGATTAATTCTCTAGAACAGCAGCTCTGATAGCAGTGCAGGTTTATATTAACGCGCTCGTACCGATAGGTTATCGTTTCTATAGCAACGGCTCATTCACAGGGGCGTGTCCAGCAGACGCTCAACGAATGATAAACATTATTAATAACTAGATAGAACTCTGCGCCAACGGCGTCGATGGGGACGCCTCCGCCTGGTAGACGACACGCCTTATTAAGCTGTGATTTGGGGATGGACATTTGACCTCACAGTAATCTTGACCTGTGACCTTTTAACCTCAAAATCTAATCAGTTCGTGTTTGTCCCAAAGCGCACAAATGGTGAAAGTTTGGTGAAATTCCTTTCATTAGCCTTTGAGATATCGCGTTCACAAGGTTTCGGGACGGACGGACGCACGCACGCACGGACAACCCGAAAACATAACGCCTGCTGCACCTTAAGGTGGCGGAGGCACAAAAACAACTTTTACAGAGACAATCTTTTAGAAAAACAGGTTTCAGACCAAATGTGGGATCAAGATGGTCTCATTTCAAACCAGACTGCAGACACGGCGATACCTTTTAGAGACCCAACACCGTCCCAGTCAGGCAGAACTCTGCAAAACACAGCTTTTCATTTACACTGGAATAAACACCCCAACACACTGAAGCATTAACACACAGCAGCTCTGAAGCAGCTCCTGCTTTATTTACAGTGATTCATCTCCTGCGCTATTAAACTGCATGCATTATTAAACATCACCGGAATGGACAGAAATCCGCGACTGCGGCTCGTACCACTCTTCTCCTTTGTGAGCGAGGAAGAACTCCTGCATCTGCTGGCGCCTGAAGTCAATTTTGTACTCGTTGTAGCGTTTGACCGACTCCGTCTCATCCACCGAGTCATCCAGAGTCTGGAGGAACTCTTTGAAGGTCTTCATCACGGGTGGAGGAGGACCCAGGTCCAGGTCATGGATATTCCCCAACCTGGGAGGCAAAAAAAAAAAAAGTGTAATGGTCTGTTATGTACCACACGACATCACCACACATTATTATTGTCATCATCATTATCCATATAGCAGCTTTCTGAAGTGATTACCCAGCACCCTCACCTAGCCTGGATGGGGATAGCATGGTGTGGCTGCATCAGGTGAATGTCAGGGTGACCCCAGGGCTGTGGGGGGGCGTAACTGGGTCCTCCACCTCCTCCATAAGCCAGATCATAACCTCCATGATAAGGGTCTCCACCATGATCATCCCTGAGGAGGGGAATAACACAGCATGAGGGAGGAAGGGTTAGAGAGCGTGTGTGTGTCTTTTACAAATCTTTTAGTAGTGAATAAACACAAAGTACCAGTCCCGCCTCATGCGTTTCTGCTGTGGGCTCATGTCATGTCGCGGTGGTGAGAATCTCTCTCGCCGTCCTCTCTCGTACTCGCGGTACTCACCACGGCTCCGCCTCTCTCTCCCACGGTCCCACTCTCTGGCTGACGGCCGCCAGTTCACCACAAACAAAACACAAATAAAAACCACGCACGAACCCGACGCCCCAAACACATTACAGAGGATTCAAGGTGGAGATCATACAGTATGTCTTTGGAGTAAAATACTATTTTATTAATATTTGCTTACTATTTGTAGAGTTCTATATTTCAAAACACTCCCTATTCTTACATACAGAGAGTATAAAACAAATGTGTAAATATTATACAGCATGTGAACAGAGAATAAAAGCAAGTGTTACACATCAGGTCACAAACAAGGTCACTGTGCGTGTGATGTTTAAAGTCATGTCTGTCTGTAACCGGTGCTGTTGAGTCCCTGGTGCTCACCGATCACTCCAGTCGTCTCTGCGCCGGTCTTCTCGTTCTCGAGAACGATCATAGTCACTCCTCTCCCGGCGGAATTTGTCCCTACGCCGGCGATCGTACTCATCGTCGCTGTCCGCCATGTTGCTCTGTCAGGGAAGCAGAGGCACCAAATCACACTGAAAAAAAACACACCAGAACAAGTCATCATTCGGTAATACTTCACAAACGCTCCACATTTACCAAATGATTTTATCTGCTCGCTCACATGAGCCGTCCACTACAAGCATCTTACTGTTTCCCATGAAGACTTCGTGGACATATTGCACACTACATAGTGCACTACTTCTCCAGGGAGTAAGGAACTCCATCTCAAACCTTTATTTGTGCATTAGTACATTTCTATTCCTCTTTAATACAAACTCCATTCTATTGGACATGTAGTGCACTTCAGTGTAGAGCCCTTCATTTACACCCCATGTAGTGCACTTCAGTGTAGAGCCCTTCATTTACACCCCATGTAGTGCACTTCTGTCAAAGGAAACGTAAAGATAATAATAGCGCATATATTTTTGCTTATTTTACAAATAAGAAGCAGTTAGACTTTGTGACCTGCCATGTAAAATAACCTTTAATTGACTGCACAGTTAAATGAACTCGGGTGCGGACTGTAATGAAAGCCGTTTGCTAATCAGCGCATCTGAGCTAGCATAACAGGCTAATGCAGCACTGCTAACAAGCTAATATTACACACCGAACGCTCATTATTAAGATTAGCTTTAATTAGCAGCTCTGAAATGTGCCCAAAATCTTAATTCATACACGAGAGATGAATAAAAAGAAATCCGCAAAAATAACGTGCTTTTAAAAGAACTATAGTTACCGATTAATATTCAGCAAAATCCCGCCACCCACAGTCTCCTTCCAGAAAAGCAGAGTTCCCGGATGTACACTTTTCCCGGATGTCCGCTAATGTACCGCTAGTATGGCTGAAACTCTTTGCTCACAGCGCCACCGTCTGTCCAGGAGGCCACAATACAGCGTATGTATGTGTGTGAGTGATTCTTTACGGTATAAAATAAAACACAAATACTGCACCGAATGTGGAAATGTAAAACAAACAAATGTATTTACACAGAAATATCTCACAATATATAGAAATAATTTAAGAACTGTCATGAAACTCCAGAAGTGCGAAACTGAAGCCGGTCCAGCGCCATTTTGGATCACTGTTGTGATGTTTCTGAATGTACTGTGAGCTCTGTATTGAGCCGTAATGGAATGTTGTTGCGTAACAGAATTTGACGCTAAATCCTACAGTTAACATCAGCTTAATTATTGATGTGGTGATTTAAAACTGCCCACAGGAACACATTTTATTTAGATAATGAGATAAGACGTGATATTCCTGCTGTTCTGTTTAGTGTTTCCTCGTTATCGCTGTAATTACACACTTCCGGTTCTCTTGTGAGTTTCTGTCGCTCTGAGAGTGAAACCAATCACAGAGCTGAATGACTCACCAACATCCGGCCAGGGCCCTGTACTACGAAGCGGGTTTTCTGGCTTACCAGGGTAACTTCGAGAGTAACTTGATCACGTGCAGCGTAACTTCCCGATTAACCCATACTACAAAAGTTGGCTATGTTCAAACCGAGGTCTGCTGCCATGGCAACTTACGCTGCATCTCAAACCTGCTCGTCTCAGGTTATGTTCTTGGTTAACCCGAGGTTTCCGATTAACCACACCCTTTTTAAACACCACCTCTCCACCGACATTTCCTCTAGAGACAATGCCAGCGTACCTGGATGACCCGTGCGATATCGGAGCGCAGATTAGAGATGGGATTTATGGCTCTTTGATGGGATCCGCATCTTTGGGATCCGTTCTTTGAAAAGAGCCGTTCAAAAGACTGGCTCATTCGGCTCTTTTTAAATATTTATTCAGTTTTAAGAAGACAGCGTCTAAAGAAGCCAGATCCCTCTGCTTAGACAGTGACATCAATATTCCTGGACATACCTTTTATATAAAGCAACCTAGACTTACATTATTGTAACCCCTAAACGCTCATAAATAACCATTAAAAAACAATGAGGGCTTCAATGAATGTCCATGCAGAACGGCTTTTCTGTAAAAAAAAAAAAAAAGAACCCACCCAAGAGCATAGTTACCAAGAACGCAAGAATATTTTATAAAAAAACCACTTGTTTTACAAAAATATTTAAGTCTGAGATACAAAATAGATACAACTACAATAAATATAACACAAGAACTAGTTATCACACGAACATTTTAATAGAAAAAAACAAACTTTCTATATTAAAAATATTGAAATTGTAACAAAAATAGATACAACTAAACAGTCAGATAAATAGATAAAGTTATAACAAGAACACAAGATTATTTTAATAGGAAAAAACAAACTATTAATGCAAAAAATATTATTATTAGAAAAATAGATACAACTAGACAAACCGATAAATAAATAAAATACACAAAAATAGAACAAACAAAATGACGATAGAATAAATTAAATGAACATCCGTGCAAAGTAGTTTTCCCACAATATTATCATTAATATCACACAACAACATTATAAACTATATACAAAACAATTTGAACTATATTGCAAACAGATAAAACTTGAATAAATGAAAGGCAAATGAATGCTTGCTTGCACGCGCGCACACACCATTATGAATGATGTTTTTATATTTCATTTTCACCTGTTGCCAGGTGCGTTTGGCACTGCTGTTGCCTCTGAAATGTTCACAGGACCGACACCAACTTAGTCAAAGGGACTGAACAGTCAGTCATCCTAATTCATGTGACTCTGTGCACAGATCAGCTTAAGTAGGCTACTCCATGAATTTACCATGCCAAATTTTATTCAGGATTTTTCGGACATTAAACAAGCTATATATGACTGGGGCCACGTCGAAGGACCATTTTCTGTGACTTGTGATTGATCATGAAGCTTCTCTCATCCTATCCTTCTGTTCTGGAACATGTAGAAGGGAGAATGTACTTGCGCATTTACCCGATCGGCAATTCGTTGCCATGCTTGCCGCTCCTTATTGGCAGCCGCTGTGTTAGATTTTGCGCTAGTGTTGTTTTGAACTCCTCGTAGCTTTGCATTATGACAGCGCATTCTTCCTCCGTGAAGTGCGGCGGCCGTGCCATTGTGAACAGCGGGGATTTGCGCTGATAACCTCCCCTTTAACGTGAACGCGCATTAACCCTGATTAGGTTAAACCAGGTTCAACAAATCAACTTCAACTGGCGTCGTAGTACCGTTTAACCCCAAACAAGATAACCAGGTTTTGTCAACCCCGGTTTAGCGGGGGAACCCTGGGTTACTTCTGGGTAGGTTAACCTCCGTTCGTAGTACAGGGCCCAGGGATTCAGTCGAAATGGAGATTATTATTATTATTATTATGTATTTTTTTAAACACAAGGGATACGTACAACGACAAACTCTCTACAATACATTTAACAAATCTATCAAAAACCAAAATCCCACCTCCTGTAATGAGTGGATTAAAGATATGTAAGACAAAGAAAATAAATAAAAGAAATAAAAGAAAACAAATATAACAAGGGGTTAGTACAACTGGGCCCTGTACTACGAACGGAGGTTAACCTACCCAGCAGTAACCCAGGGTTCAGGGGCGTCACTAGACCCAAGACCATACTGGGGCACAAAAGGGGCACAGGAAATGTATGCGAGCGCGCGAAGCGCGCGAGCTAAAAATTTTGCACTATATTTATATTTATATTTTTTATATAATATTACATTTTATGTAATATATATTATATTTTATGTAATATATATTTATATATTGATATTTATATTTAGAAACGGCCTGCTTAAAACTAGTCACTAGAGCTGTAAAACTCAAAATGATTACGAGGACACTGAATCCAGGTCAATCATTTAATAATAACAGTATGAATATTTGCAACATTTGTGATAATAGCAATGTAATACTTATACTGTTGGTAATATTGTAAAAGAACATATTAACATACAATACAACACCGCCGAGTTTTTAAACTCAACCAAGAGTACTTAATGGCCAACAGTATTCACACTTGATACCTTTTAAATCACCAAACATATCTTTGTAAGCACACGCATTTTCAGCATTGAACATCTCTAAACACAATCCAAAAGCCTCTAAAAGCACCACTGTGTGTGTGTGTGTGTGTGTGTGTGTGTGTGTGTGTGTGTTACAAAAATGACAGTGGAATTACTGTCTACTAACCTGTAAACAGCTGAAAAACACGGAGAGATGGTTTCCCCTGCTCTGAATTTCATTGCATCTGAGGGCTGCTGGAGTCTGCAGTCCCCATAGCAACCAAGATGTTACTCATGTCACGCGCACACTTTTTTCACATTGCTTAGTGTGCGCGAGGCCAGCCAAAACTACCAATGTAAAAGCATTGTAGATGGTCTTCTTCGCGCATCGGTTAGCCTACCCCACGTTATGAATTAATTAAATTGCAGCTATTCCCAAGTTTAAAATTCAGAGCGTTTCGTCACTGGATTTTTTTTACTGGGGCACTACAGATCTATACTGGGGCACGTGCCCCAGTAAAATACCCCTGGCGACGCCGATGCCAGGGTTCCCCCGCTAAACCGGGGTTGACAAAACCTGGTTATCTTGTTTGGGGTTAAACGGTACTACGACGCCAGTTGAAGTTGATTTGTTGAACCTGGTTTAACCTAATCAGGGTTAATGCGCGTTCACGTTAAAGGGGAGGTTATCAGCGCAAATCCCCGCTGTTCACAACGGCACGGTCGCCGCACTTCACGGAGGAAGAATGCGCTGTCATAATGCAAAGCTACGAGGAGTTCAAAACAACATTAAGAGCAAAATCTAACACAGCGGCTGCCAATAAGGAGCGGCAAGCATGTTGGCAACGAATTGCCGATCGGGTAAATGCGCAAGTACATTCTCCCTTCTACATGTTCCAGAACAGAAGTATAGGATGAGAGAAGCTTCATGATCAATCACAAGTCACAGAAAATGGTCCTTCGACGTGGCCCCAGTCATATATAGCTTGTTTAATGTCCGAAAAATCCTGAATAAAATTTGGCATGGTAAATTCATGGAGTAGCCTACTTAAGCTGATCTGTGCACAGAGTCACATGAATTAGGATGACTGACTGTTCAGTCCCTTTGACTAAGTTGGTGTCGGTCCTGTGAACATTTCAGAGGCAACAGCAGTGCCAAACGCACCTGGCAACAGGTGAAAATGAAATATAAAAACATCATTCATAATGGTGTGTGTGTGTGTGTGTGTGTCTGTACTGTGTTTCGGATGAAAAAGCTTTTGCCCAAGGACAAGAAGTAGGCTAAACAGCATTTGCCTTTTATTTATTCAAGTTTTATCTGTTTGCAATATAGTTCAAATTGTTTTGTATATAGTTTATAATGTTGTTGTGTGATATTAATGATAATATTGTGGGAAAACTACTTTGCACGGACGTTCATTTAATTTATTCTATCGTCATTTTGTTTGTTCTATTTTTGTGTATTTTATTTATTTATCGGTTTGTCTAGTTGTATCTTTTTCTAATAATATATTTTTTGCATTAATTGTTTTTTCCTATTAAAATAATCTTGTGTTCTTGTTATAACTTTATCTATTTATCTGACTGTTTAGTTGTATCTATTTTTGTTACAATTTCAATATTTTTAATATAAGTTTTTTTCTATTACCACAATAAATAGAAGAGGTGAGATGCTACATCCCTGTCTTATACCTCTTTCTACTTTGAATCTAGTGCCTTCTGGTAGGGAAACACAGCTGTTAAGATCAGTATGGAACATAATGACCATGTCAAGAAACTTATTACCAAATCCAAAATGTCTCAGTGTGTTTACAATAAATGCATGTTCAACTGAATCAAATGCTTTGTGGAAGTCCAAGAATAACATAAAACCATCATCCTTAATTAAATAGCTATAATCAATAAGATCCAGCACCAAGCGGATATTGTTATGTATAGATCTTCCTTTGAGGAAACCTGATTGTGTTGAGCTAATGATGTTGAATATTGCCTGCTCTTAATCTTGTTGCTAAAACGGTTGTAAAAATCTTGTAGTCTGTGTTTAAAAGAGTAATCGGTCTTAGGTTACTTAAATTTTTCTTATCTTTTCCTGGTTTTGGGATCAGTTTTATGAGGCCTTGTTTCATTGTTGCCATTAGTTATTTTCGATAAATGCATTCTGTTATAGCCTGGAACAATAAGATTTTTATATCTTCCCAAAAATGCTTATAGAAATTGGCTGTTAAACCATCTGGCCCAGGTGAGCGGTCAGATGCCATCTTTTTTATAGCATAGTCAAATTCAGCAATCTTTAGCTCCTCCTCACAAATTTCTTTAAAATTTTCATCGATTACAGTGATCAAATTATTTATCTTATTAAAGAAGAGCGTGGCACTCTGTTCCGAGTATGAAGATTTGTAAAGGTTCCTGTAAAAAATCAAAAACTTCTTTTGTTATGCGTCTGGGTTCTGTACATTCCTTTCCATTAATTATTAGATGACAAATTGAATTATATTCTTGTCTACGTTTTTCTAAATTGCAGAAATAGGCTGTGTTTTTTTTTCTCCCTCTTCTATCCACTTGGCTCTGGACCTTACATATGCTCCTTTTGCTTTATTTAAATACATCTCATCCAGTCTGGACTGCAAGCTGTTGATTTTTTCTCTATCATCTTCACTCCAATTTAGTTTAGTGGAGAGTGTCATGAGGTCTTTGATCAGATTTGCTTCCTCTGCTCTCCTTTTCTTATTCAATTTTTTTCCCAAAAGCTATTGAAGGTTTTCTTCTACTGAATTTTAGATATTCCCATTTCAGTATTGATTGAATTGTCATTTTTAATATCCAAAATTAGTTTATTAATATGATGACAATACTCCTCATTCTTTAGCAACTGTGAATTCAATTTCCAATAATTTTTGAATTTATTGCTTCTATTTTTGTTTGTCAGCTTCAAATTAATGATACAATGATCACTTAAAGGACTATTATAAATTGTTGTTTCTGTGGCATGTTTTAAGAATGAGTTTGATACCAGCCAATAATCAATATGTGATTTGATTTGACCATTAGGTTTGTGCCAAGTAAACTGTTTAACCTCTTTGTTTAAAGTTCTCCAGATATCTATTGATTTGTTATCACTCATGAATTTCCCCTATAATTGGATTCCTATATTGTTGTGATAGTCTTGAAGGCCATCTATCCATGCACTCATCAGGAGTTAAGTTGAAATCACCTCCAACCACTATATTATCCGTGGGGAAATTTGCATGTAGTTCTTTGATAACTGTTGATATCTGATGCAACAAGTTCCTTTTTTTTCCATTATTATAACCATAAACATTAGTCAAAATAATAAGAACATTGTCAATTTCCATAACACGGGCAACCCAATGTCCATTTTCATCTGTCTCGTCTCACAAAATCTTACCAGGACATCTGTTTAAACACACGGCAACTCCAGCTGAACGATTTGTCCCATGACTAAAGAGGATTTTATCTCCCCATTGTTGTAACCAAAACTTGACATCAGATTTATCAGAATGAGTTTCCTGCAGAAAAGTACAGTGTGCTTGTTGTCCTTTGCAGAACAGAAAAACAGCTTTGCACTTAACTGAGTCTTTAAGTCCCCTTGTATTCAAAGAAATAAAAGAAATATCAGTTTTTAACTGGAACACAACACAAAAAATAAACTTCTTTGAGAAAAGTTGAGGTAGGTGGAGTGGAAAACCTTGAAGCAGAAGTCCCATTTTCAGAACTGTTCCACTATGTTTACATTTTAAAGTTAAAGATCAGCCCAAACCTGAGGTCTCTTCTATAATCCGCTTGCCTTCAATGAAGCCAAATGGGCCCCTAAAGTCTGCAGTCTTGCCTTCCTTTCTAGCCCGCTCAATTTTTGGCCACGGTGCCTGTCTGGACCGCCAGTCTTCTTGGGTCAGGTCTTCAGCAAAGCGGATCCCTTCTTCTTTGCAGACTGGGGAAGTTCTCGTTCGCTTCCAGATGTCATCCCTCACTGCACACCTCGCAAACAGAATAATGATTTGTCGATGCCTGGTTTCCATCGCTCGACCTACTCTGTGGACAACGTCGACCGCATCATCCATCTTTGCCGCCAAGTCAGGTGCAATTTTACCCAGGAGCTCCAGCACCTCTGCTCTGATGTTCTCGTTGGCTTTTTCCTTTAATGCGAAGGCACCATCTTCTTTTGTATCTTTCTTGGTTCAATACACGTCCCTTCATGCCATCGTTTTCCTTTCCATTTGTGTTTCCAAGTGTTTTATTTTCGTCTTGCATTCTTTTAGCTCTTCTGAGTTGAACTGTACTGTTTTAGATATAGCAGCTAGCATGGAGCCATGTTGTTGCATCTGCTTACTAATTTCCTCCATGCAGTCGTCGACACGTTTTCCCAGTAACTCAACAGCTTTCAATATAGTTTCAGTTGATGTGTTTGTTTCTTCTTCTGGAGACACGCCTTCCGTTTTCTTGTCCATGTGTGTTTTTCAGGAGTATCTGTTGGTGTTGTCCCTCTATCCCGTTTGTTGTTGCTAGCTGTTTCCCTGGGTGTAGCATAGTCATGCTCACTCTACTTTTCCTTGCTTTTAAATGGGAGACTTTTTACTGCCTGGGGTTTCATGTTAATATTTTTCTTCGTTTTTGGGCTGAGTTTTGCTTAAAAGGCACGGTCAAGTGGAGTACTTAAAATAAATTTTACATCGGGACCTCGTTGAGGAGCTCAGAGGGATGCGACTGCTCAACACGCCACCCCCTGCGCGACTCCTAAATGGAGATTGATTTTATAATCTCAGTTTTGAAAATCGGGTAAACAACACTTGCTCCTGTCAGTAAGACTTCAGGCATCTGTATTATTATTATTATTATTATTATTATTATTATTATTATCATCTTGCTGATTGTACAGTTGATTGCAAAAGTTTGCACACCCGCTCCATGTTTTCCGGAGGTTCGAGCTGAAACTGTAACACACAGCCTAGTTATTTAATATTTATGTCACATTCAGAAACAGGAAACCAAATGCACAGAATGTCTTGTTTCTGTAAATGATATTTTCCGCTCTATCTAACTAACTACAGCTGCAGTCAGAAGTTTACAGACACTCATTATGGACATGAACATCGTGGTGATATTGGACTTTCAGTGATTTCTCTGAACTGTTCTTTTTCTGTGAGAGAATGATATCAACATACATCTTTAATAGAAAAAAAGAATTTGGTGCAATTTCTGAAATCAACACAGGGTCAAAATTATACATACACCCACACACTCAGATAATTAATTCACTGATGCTGAAATTGCCAAAATGTCTTTAACTCTCCAAGGCCTCTTAACTTCCTGTTAGTGATGATGACTGACTGTACCTGGAAGCTTCTCTGTACACAACACTAATACCCCTTTTCCACCAAAGCAGTTCCAGGGCTGGTTCGGGGCCAGTGCTTAGTTTGGAACCGGGTTTTCTGTTTCCACTGACAAAGAACTGGCTCTGGACCAGAAAAACCGGTTCCAGGGTAGCACCAACTCTCTGCTGGGCCAGAGGAAAGAACTGCTTACATCAGCAGGGGGGCGAGTTGTTAAGCCCAACAACAACAGCAAGACCACGAGAGGGCGCCATTTTTAAATAAGCGACAAGATATCATGGATGCAGTAAAGCAGCGGTCATCCATTGTTGTTGTTGTTGCTGCTTCTTCTTCTCCGTGTTGTTGTTGCTTCGATGTTCGTGCCAAGGTTTATGCAAACGCAGCGACGTAACTGACGTATACAGTGACGTAATGACGTGGCTCCCCTTAGCACCCTGAGCTATGGAAAAGCAAACTGATTCTCAGCTGGTTCGCAAGTTGAACGAGTTGTGAACCAGCACCAGCACTGGCCCCGAACCAGCCCTGGAACTGATTTGGTGGAAAAGGGGTACGGTATGTAAGGGCCAGTTAAGCAATAATAATTTAAGTTAAAAACAGTTAAAAATGAATGATGATAATTTAAGAACATAGAAAAGAGTTTAGAACATAGAAAAAGAACATAGAAAAGAGTTCCATGTCCTAAATCTTATGATGTGACATCACTATAGTGGTAACTATGGTAACTGACTGTGTATACCTTAGTTTCGAGTCAGAACATGGTGGAAGCAACACAGTCTTTTGACCGTGCGTCAGACCTTGTGATTTACCTTCTTGTTTTTAAGTAAACATTTTAGAAAGAGGGCGGCACGGTGGTGTAGTGGTTATCACTGTCGCCTCACAGCAAGAAGGTCTGGGTTCGAGCCCCATGGCCAGCGAGGGCCTTTCTGTGCGGAGTTTGCATGTTGTCCGCGTGGGTTTCCTCCGGGTGCTCCGGTTTCCCCCACAGTCCAAAGACATGCAGGTTAGGTTAACTGGTGACTCTAAATTGAGCGTAGGTGTGAATGTGAGTGTGAATGGTTGTCTGTGTCTATGTGTCAGCCCTGTGATGACCTGGCGACTTGTCCAGGGTGAACCCCGCCTTATTTTTGACCCTGTGTTGATTTTAGGAAACCTGATGAACTGAGAGCGCATGTGGGGGGGGATTCTGTACCGTCACCTCGCTCTCTCTCTCTCTCTCTCTCTCTCTCTCACACACACACACACACCTCACTTCTGAGAGGAACTGCTGCAGGATTAGAACACAACTCAGGTGTTATGAGATAATGAGACAATTAACACTCTGTGTGTGTGTGTGTGTGTGTGTGTGTGTGTTCAGGACCCAGTAAAGGAAGGAGGGGAAGATTAAAGCAGATTACACTCAGCTCCTGAAGGACACACAGAACACCTTCTGCACCCTGGAGGACGAAAGCATGATGTTTGTGACCTTTGAACTCCTCTGTGCTCTGCAGAGACTGTCCTCTGTGTGTGTGTTTATTATCCCTGCATCCTTCCATACTTATGTGATGCTGTTAATACACACCTCCAAGGGCTTAGGGGAAATGAACATTAACAAGTTACCTACACACACACCTTCCCTCATGGGGTTGTCCTGGTTTGTTTCAGCTTGTAGAGAATTCTCACACTGTCATGACACAGGTGCATTATGGGATACGCAGACCTCCAGACAGCCAATCAGCTGCTCCATCAGCTCTTAAAGACACAGAGCTTCAGCGTCACCCACTGTTATTTTTTACATTTATTTATATAATTATTTATTGTGTTGTTTAAATCAGAACAATTATATAAAACAGACGGAGTAGTAATAATAATAATAATAATAATAATGAGGGAGGAGAATATTTAACACCCTGTCGCTAAATAAAAAAACCCTAAAACTTACAAGTTAAAGTTTTCCTCAAAGTAATAAAATAATCAAAACCTGTTTGTTTATTCAAACATGTAATTTTTTTCAGCTCTAATATTAAAGTTGAGATTTTTGAACAAAAAAAAGTTCAGATTCTGTGAATAATTTCACTGCAAACCACTTTTTGTTTTTCCAAAAATAATTGTAGTTTTATCTGTTTCTGGTTTCAGAGATTTTTTTTTTGCACAGTTTTTAATGTTTAATGTGTTTAAGAGATCACATGATTTTGTTCATTAATTTACCAACATCACAGAAGCAGTCAATCTTTTGATAACTAAATATACAGAAGAAGTGAAATTGCTGAAGTCTTAGAGTTTTAGATGTAGAATTCTCATCTCATTATCTATCCTGTCCTACAGGGTCGCAGGCGAGCTGGATCCTATCCCAGCTGACTACGGGCGAAAGGCGGGGTACACCCTGGACAAGTCGCCAGGTCATCACAGGGCTGACACATAGACACAGACAACCATTCACACTCACATTCACACCTACGCTCAATTTAGAGTCACCAGTTAACCTAACCTGCATGTCTTTGGACTGTGGGGGAAACCGGAGCACCCGGAGGAAACCCACGTGTGTTAGGACTGGGACTGTTTTGGCCTCTAGAGGCCACTGTTATTTCCTTTTCTGGTCATGTTTGTTTTGGGCCTCTAGAGGTCACCACTGTGTTCTGTGTTTTGCTTTTGTCTTATTGCCTGTTTCCTGCCCCGCCCTGTCCTTAATTAGTTTGTGTATAAATACCCCTCTGTTTGTTCCCTTGTCACGGAGTCTTTTTCCTATGTTATGCTGTTAGTGCTAGTTCCCTCTGTCCCATGTACCTTGCCTGTGTCTTTGTATTCTTGGTTTTTGCTTCTTTCTTTTGGACTTTGTGAATTTTGTTTTTGACCTTTTTTGATCTTCTGAGCGTTTGAGTTTTTGCCTTTTTTCTTATTTGGATTTTGGACTTTGTACCTTTTGGATATTTTTATTTTTGGTTTATCTTCTGAGCTTTGGATTATTCTTTTTGTTTTTTCCCTTCGATTGTACATAGTGTAAATAAACTGTTTTTGATACCTTTCTACTTCCACCTCACGCCTCTGCACTTGAGTCATTCCCCTGGTGGCCTAGTGGGGGTTTGCTGGATTATCACACCAGCAAACCAGGTTCGAATCCCAGCAAAACCCTAACAGAAAGACTCTGTCATGACCGACTCAGCAGAGGCTTCTTCATCTGTCTACCCAGCCAACCTTCAGGGAATGATGGCTGCGTTAACACGCCTCGGATCCACCATGGACACCCATGGATGGACTCTCGCAAGCCAACGTGAGACCCTTGCTCGCCACGAGGTACTGCTTCAGCAGATTGGGAGAACCCTGGCACAGCTGACTTCTCTGCCCCCATCTCCTCCACCGGATTCTGCTCCTGCTCCACCATCCGCTCCTGCTCCAGTGCCTCCTGCCATGATGCCTTCTTCACCTCGCGAACCCAGCCTTCCTGCACCACAGAGGTATGACGGCAAGCACAGTGCGTGTCGAGAGTTCCTTACCCAGTGTCAACTCACCTTTGAGCTTCAGCCTACCACCTACACTACGGATCGCCGCAAGATTGCCTTTGTGATAACCTTGTTAGCTGGTAAGGCGTGAGCCTGGGCTACTGCTATCTGGCAGAGACAGGGACCTGAGTGCTCTGATTTCCAGCTGTTTACTGAGGAGATGCTGCGTGTCTTCGATCAAGCAGACATCAGTAAAGACGCAACCAGAAAGCTCATGTCCATCCGGCAAGGGGGAAGCGTCGCAGACTACGCCATCTCGTTCCGGACACTCGCAGCAGTAAGTGGATGGAACGAGACTGCCCTGGTGTCAGCCTTCCACCATGGTCTGTCTGACCCCATCAAAGACGGTCTGGCTTCTATCGGATGCCCAAGTGACCTCGAAACACTGATCTCACATTCTACTCGTCTGGACAACAGGATGAGAGAACGCCGCCAAGTCCTGAGCCTCCCCTGCCTCTACCTGGAGCCCGTCTACCTCCTCCAGTGACTGTCCAGAACCCATGCAAGTGGGCTGTACTCGCCTCTCCGCATCTGAGAGGGAGCACAGAAGGAGGGACAAGTGCTGCATCTACTGTGGCAAGCCTGGTCACTTCCGAGCATCATGTCCTGAACTCTCGGGAAAAGGACCGCCCCATCCAGCCGAGGGAGGGTTGTGACGGGGCCTACCCTCTCTCCCGGACTCCCTGGCCAAGGAATCTACATCCCGGTCTCCATCTCCTGGGGTGAGTCCGTCCACTCTTGTCAAGCTTTGTTAGACTCAGGGGTGGCTGGAAACTTTATGGATATTCACTTCGCCCAAAGTATCAATGTCCCGACTGCACCTCTTGAAGTCCCACTGTCTGTGTCTGCCCTGGATGGCCAAGCCTTAGGTGACGGAAGAGTCACCCAAGTAACTTCTCCAGTCTTCCTCCAGTCTCAAGGTCACAAGGAAGAAATATCCCTGCATCTGATTCCTTCACCTGAGTTCCCAGTTATTCTAGGTCTCCCTTGGCTTACCCACCACAACCCTCGTATAGACTGGGTCACTAGCCAGGTTGTGGAGTGGGGTCCTGCTTGCTATGCCTCTTGTCTGCTCTCTAGCTCTCCTGTGTCTCCTGCCGAGCCTCCTGATCTCACCGAGTTATCTCAAGTTCCCACAGAGTACTGGGATCTTAAGGAAGTTTTCAGCAAGAGCAGGGCCGCCATTCTTCCTCCGCAGCATGCCTACGACTGTGCCATCGACTTGCTCCCTGGGACTACCCCTCCTCATGGCAGACTGTTTTCCCTCTCTCAGCCAGAACGCAAGGCCATGGAGGAATACCTAAAAGATGCCCTGGTCTCTGGGTTCATTCGACCCTCCACCTCACCCACTGGTGCCGGCTTCTTCTTTGTCGGCAAGAAGGATGGGGGGCTCTGACCATGTATTGACTACAGGGGCCTGAACAAGATCATTGTGCGCAACTGATATCCCGTTCCGCTGATGTCCACAGCATTCGACCTGCTCCAAGGCGCCACCGTCTTCACCAAGTTGGACCTAGGGAACGCATACCATCTCATCCGTATCCGACAGGGAGACGAGTGGAAGACTGCCTTCAACACCCCATCTGGGCACTACGAATACCAGGTGATGCCCTTCGGACTCACCAATGCACCAGCTGTTTTTCAGGCCCTAATCAACGATGTCTTGAGGGACATGATTAACCTGTACGTTTTTGTCTACCTCGACGACATCCTTATCTTTTCCAAGACCATGCAGAAGCACCACCACCATGTCCGCCAGGTTCTCCAGAGGCTGCTACAGAACAATCTGTTCGCCAAGGCCCAGAAATGCGAATTTCATGTTCCTGAGGTCTCCTTTCTGGGTTTTATTGTACGGACAGGCCAACTCCAAATAGACCCAGCCAAGACCCTGGCCGTCCGGGACTGGCCCACTCCCAAGTCCGTCAAAGAGGTTCAGCGGTTCTTAGGATTTGCTAACTTCTACCGCAAATTTATCAGGAACTTTAGTTCTGTAGCAGCACCCATGTCGGACCTCACCAAAGGGACAGGTGGATCTTATGTCTGGTCTCCTCAGGCGGAAAAGGTGTTCAAAGACCTCAGGGACCGCTTCTGCACGGCACCCATTCTGGTCCTCCCTGACACCTCCCAACCATTCATCGTGGAGGTGGACGCCTCAGACAGTGGTGTTGGCGCGGTGCTCTCTCTCAACGTTCGGAAGGAAAGCTGCACCCCTGCGCTTACTTCTCCCACCGCCTGAGTCCTGCTGAGTCCCGGTACGATGTGGGGGATCGAGAACTGCTAGCGGTCAAACTGGCCCTTGAGGAGTGGAGGCACTGGCTGGAGGGAGCGCAACATCCATTCCTGGTTTGGACGGACCACAAGAACCTGGAGTACCTCCAGCAAGCCAAGAGACTGAACCCACGGCAGGCTAGGTGGGCCCTGTTTTTCAGTCGGTTTGACTTCACCCTATCGTACCACCCCGGCTCCAAGAACACCAAACCTGACGCACTGTCCAGGCTGTTCTCTGACACTAACAGGGAGAGTGAAGTTGGGCCTATCATCCCTATATCCCGGATTGTGGCTCCTGTCCGCTGGGGTATTGAGGAGACCGTTCGGCAAGCTCAACGCCGGGACCCTGATCCTGGGACGGGGCCATCAGGCCTCCTGTACATCCCTCGTCAAGTCCGGGCCAAGGTTCTCCAGTGGGGTCACTCTTCCCCTCTCACCGCCCACCCGGGAGCTCGGAGGACCCTGTACTTCCTGAAAAGACGCTTCTGGTGGCCTAACATGGAGAAGGAAGTGAGGTCATTCGTCCTGTCCTGTGAGGTCTGCACCAGAACCAAGAACCCGCGACAGCGTCCCCAGGGTCTCCTGCATCCTCTGCCTATTCCCCGGCGTCCCTGGTCTCACGTGGTGGTCGACTTCATCACGGGTCTCCCTGAGTCTCAAGGTAACACTGTCATATTGGTCATAGTGGACAGATTCTCCAAGGCCTGCCGCTTTATTCCACTGTGCAAACTCCCCTCTGCCCTTGACACTGCTAAATTGTTGTTCACTCATGTCTTCCAAGTTTTTGGTCTCCCTCAGGACATCGTCTCTGACCGGGGGCCCCAGTTCTCCTCCCGAGTATGGCACGGCTTCTGCAAGAGCATCGGGGCCACTGCTAGCCTCTCCTCTGGGTTCCACCCCCAGTCCAACGGCCAGACAGAGAGGCTCAACCAGGACCTGGAAACCACCCTGCGAGGCCTGGCTATGGATAACCCGACATTGTGGAGCACCTGGCTGCCATGGGCAGAGTACGCCCACAACACCCTGCAGTCATCGGCCACCAAGCTGTCGCCATTCCAGTGCCAATTCGGGTTCCAGCCACCTCTGTTCCCGGACCAGGAGGAGGACGCTGGGGTGCCCTCAGTCAACCATTATGTGAGACGGTGTCGCAAGACCTGGAGCAAGGTCAGGAGGACACTCATCCAGACCTCCAGTACCAACCAGACTCAGGCCAACCGCCATAGGAGACCTGCCCACACTTTCCGCCCTGGGCAGCGGGTTTGGATGTCCACCAAGGACCTTCCGCTGCGGGTGGAGAACCGCAAGCTTGCTCCTCGCTACATTGGCCCCTTCAAGGTTGTACGCAGAGTTAACCCTGTCTCCTACCGGCTCCAGTTACCACGTACGCTAAGGATCAACCCCACATTCCATGTTTCCCTGTTGCGGCCCGTACTGATGTCCACGTATGCCCCTGCCCCTAGGAACCCCCTGCCCCCCCGCATCTTCCAGGGTCAGACTGTGTTCACCGTGCGCCACCTGCTGGACTCCCGCCGGGTTCGCGGGGGCCTCCAATATCTTGTGGACTGGGAGGGCTATGGCCCTGAGGAGCACTGCTGGGTCCCAGCTCGGGACATACTCAATAAAGAACTTTGTCAGGACTTCCATTCGGCCCATCCTGATCGTCCTGGGAACGTCAGGAGATGCTCCTGGGGGGGGGGTTCCTGTTAGGACTGGGACTGTTTTGGCCTCTAGAGGCCACTGTTATTTCCTTTTCTGGTCATGTTTGTTTTGGGCCTCTAGAGGTCACCACTGTGTTCTGTGTTTTGTTTTTGTCTTATTGCCTGTTTCCTGCCCCGCCCTGTCCTTAATTAGTTTGTATGTAAATACCCCTCTGTTTGTTCCCTTGTCACGGAGTCTTTTTCCTATGTTATGCTGTTAGTGCTAGTTCCCTCTGTCCCATGTACCTTGCCTGTGTCTTTGTATTCTTGGTTTTTGCTTCTTTCTTTTGGACTTTGTGGATTTTGTTTTTACCTTTTTTGATCTTCTGAGCGTTTGAGTTTTTGCCTTTTTTCTTATTTGGATTTTGGACTTTGTACCTTTGGATATTTTTATTTTTTGTTTATCTTCTGAGCTTTGGATTATTCTTTTTGTTTTTTCCCTTAGATTGTACATAGTGTAAATAAACTGTTTTTGATACCTTTCTACTTCCGCCTCACGCCTCTGCACTTGAGTCATTCCCCTGGTGGCCTAGTGGGGGTTTGCTGGATTATCACACCAGTGAACCAGGTTCGAATCCCAGCAAAACCCTAGCAACATGGACATAACATGCAAACTCCGCACAGAAAGGCCCTCGCCGGCCATGGGGCTTGAACCCGGTCCTTCTTGCTGTGAGGCGACAGCGCTAACCACTACACCACCGTGCCGCCCTGATGTAGAATTCTTTTTAAAACTATTTTTACAGAGATAAAGGCTTGGGTACGGTGGCTCAGAGATGACACAACACTCGCTTCAGAGCTTCGTGACTGAGTGAGTTCACTTTGAGTGACGATTTAACCCTTTAGAGTTTCACGTTTTATTATTATTGAATAGAAACAGTGTTAGTTATTTATCGTCTTGTTGCTGTTCAGCAATAGCTAAATAAAGTTAAGTTCATCTTCCTCAGCCTGCGAAGCGTTAAAGGGTCAGTCAGTAAATCCTCTGGGCGGAGACTCCTCTCTGTGTTTCTGTTTTGACAGCAGACAGTTTATCAAATCAGATCATTGCCTGTGCTGTGGCCTGTTTGTTTGCGTTCTCTGTGTTTACAATCAGCTTCTCAATTTGTGGATGTTTCATAGTGCAACTCTGCATTATTGAACTGATGCCTGTGTTTTCTGTATTCATATTTCTCTCTCTCTGACTCAAGTTTCTGTCTCTGTGTCTCCTCCTGTCCATCAGAGCCATAAACGGCAGACAGATAAACATCCGTCGTGCGTGCATTAAGCTCTGTGTGTGTGTGTGTGTGTGTGTGTGTGAGAGAGAGATATGCAGGCTTTTAACACACACTCCTCTGGTTATCTGCTGAAGTAATGAAGCCTTTTAGTGGCAGTTCAATACACACATTATGCAACGCTAAAAGCTTCACTGACCGGAACTAGTGTGTGTGTGTGTGTGTCCTTTTGTAATGTGATGCTGAACTGAGTTTTGTTAAAAGCCAGTTGAACACCTGTATACACACACACGTCCCAAAAAGTCAGTCATTTGATCCTGTCTATCTAAGTCCTAATTTTACACTGTGTCTGTGTGCGCACTGCCAAATAATTCTGGGAATGGGAACAGCATGCTCAAGCAACAGGAACAGGAAGTGAGCTCAGATTACAGCCAGTTAGACAACTTAGTTAGCTGATTAGGAAACTGGAGAATCTGGGTCTTAACTCACACACACAGTATTTTGACACTTTATACACTGCAGCTGTGCAGAGCCTCAACGCCCTGAACACCAGCATCTCTAACATCCCCGGCCACGCCCAAAACAAGGTGCAAAATTATTCTCTCTCCGTGGCGTCTAGTGCGTCATGTGATCATTAACAGCATACAACCTTTCTGAGTCAACACACACTCACAACTCAACACAACACACACTCGGTACACTCATTACTGTAATAAATATTTGAACTGTTATTGTGATGTGGAAGAAACAGAAGAGGAGATAAATAACTGCTGAACTTGTAGAAGATCAGTGAAGTAAAACAGGTTTACACAGTGTGTGTGTGTGTGTGTGTCCTCTCAGGATCATATGAAACACACACTCCCATGTTGGCTGTGTGACTCTCAGCTCTCCCCTGCAGGTGTGAAGTGCAGAGACACTGAGCGCTTCACCCTTTTTTTCTGCAAGTCTGTTAAAAACAATCCTGCAATCAGAAACCTGGAATTTCTATAAATACTTCATCAGGGTCAAGTAAACACACACACACACACGGGGAGTTTGTATCAGTCAGAGTTAAAGCTGCAACTTTAAGTTTTCCGACATTTTATAAAGTGTCAGAACTAAAAATCGCTGCCCTGCTGTGTTTGGGATAAAACACACTTTAAAGAGGAAGAACACACTCTGCTGCAGAGTTGATGAATTTCCTAAAGCAGCACAGCCCCCTGTTTCAGGGATAAACTTCATGAATTACACTTTTCTGTTAGATTATGTTTAACTGCGGTTTCCCCCAATTACATTTATTGATATGCAAATTATTCGAATTATTCTTATGAATATGTAAATAGATTTGCAGTGACGTCACTCGGCGACTTGTGGTGAGTTTTGGAGAGAGGCGCATGCGCGCGCTACTTTCCGCTGCTCGGGAGTTGGCACGCGCGCAGCGACATGAGCGCCGGAAACGGCACGCGCTCATCCTCATCAGCACCGCATGCGGGATTAATACCGCGCCGCACTCAGCACAGCACCGCACCGCACCGCACCGCGCGCGGACATCATCACCAGTGGAGTGAGCTGTGGATGGAGATGCAGCGCTGAGCTCAGCCCGGATCTGAAGGTGATGAGTGTAATAATCCCAATCCTCCGGTAAAGATTAAGGTGTGGCCGGAAACAGGAGCGCGAGCTACAGGTAAGAAACACACTCCGGGTGAAGGCTGTGTCCCGAATTACACCCACTTCCTCTGAAGAGTGCACCAAGAGTGCTTCTGGGGCAGGAGTGCAGATTACAGCCAGGACTGAAACCTAATAACAGATGAAGATTAGAAATGTGGGCGGCACAGTGGTGTAGTGGTTAGCGCTGTCGCCTCACAGCAAGAAGGTCCTGGGTTCGAGCCCCGTGGCCGGCGAGGGCCTTTCTGTGCGGAGTTTGCATGTTCTCCCCGTGTCCGCGTGGGTTGCTCCGGTTTCCCCCACAGTCCAAAGACATGCAGGTTAGGTTAACTGGTGACTCTAAATTGAGCGTAGGTGTGAGTGTGAATGGTTGTCTGTGTCTATGTGTCAGCCCTGTGATGACCTGGCGACTTGTCCAGGGTGAACCCCGCCTTTCGCCCGTAGTCAGCTGGGATAGGATCCAGCTCGCCTGTGACCCTGTAGAACAGGATAAAGCGGCTACAGATAATGAGATGTCAACAATAATATTTTATCGCAGTAATTTCTGAGAATATATCATCCAACAAAATTTATCGTGGCAGGCCTATGTACAGGTTTATATCTCAAACTTAAACTAAATGAAATATAATCTCATCATGCTTCTCACACACGCGCGCGCACCATGCAGCTCCATCAAGAAATCACTTCCCAATTAGTCAGAAACCCCATTTGAGAAAACACATGTAGGGCACATTATAGTGCACACTTTTTAGGGAGTGAGTGTAAATTGGAACACACCCCATGGGAATTATTCAATGTCACTCTTGTGTGGTGTGGAGTGGGGTCTCTCTGGGAAAATGGTTCCAGTTTGGCCCAGTTACTGAGATGAGGGGAGGACACGCTGGCCTTGATTCCAGAGAGAGAGAGAGAGAGATTAGATCTTTAGGAGAGTGAAAGTGTTGTGGTGCTAAAAGGCTGCTGCTGATATTAAACATATCCATGTTGATGTGTGACTGCATGAGTATATTTGCCGCCACCCCCCCCCCCCCCAACACACACACACACACACACACACACACCCCTATACCTGAAATTTTTCATTGAGTCAGTTTAAACTTTGGTGAAACCTGAGCGTGGTTAAACTGTTAGACTGGAAAGACGGTTAAACTTTGTTAAAAGCTCGTTCCCACCAGTCTGACTGATCTGGACCCTGTTGATCAGCTCAGAGCCTCTGAGAGAGTAAACGCCCTCCTGCTGCACCTCAACACCCTCCGCACGCAGAGTTTCGACTCTTGCCATTAGGGAGCAGGGACACTTTGCCTAGGAGGGGCAAATCAAACCCACACCCGAGATCACTTTCTCCATCAGTTGTTGGGTTCGTGACCTCAGGAACCCCAGGCTCATTTCACTACCTTTTACTTTCAAACTCTTATCCTGGTTACTCTAAGGATGAACTCTACCTACTGAATCTTTTTTTCTTCCTTTTTCAGAACAGTCTCAGCTATACCAATCTTTGTTGTTTAAGATAAAACTTGCAGTTTTTTCTTTTTTTAATATTGACCTTTTATATCCAGAGGAGAAGACTGCGTTTCATAAAAATGTTATATTGGTGCAGAACTCCCAGTGAAATGCTGGCAGTAGTGAGCTGCTCTTTTCATTGTGGTGTCGAGGAGATTGTCTGTCTGGATTCTGGCAACATCAGAACCACGATGGTGGAAACTGTGTGACTTCAAAATGTGCAAATAAGTGTTTAAGGTCTAATGGAAATAAGTCATTGTACAGTGGTGCTTGAAAGTTTGTGAACCCTTTAGAATTTTCTATATTTCTGCATAAATATGACCTAAAACATCATCAGATTTTCACACAAGTCCTAAAAGTAGATAAAGAGAACCCAGTTAAACAAATGAGACAAAAATATTATACTTGGTCATTTATTTATTGAGAAATTATCCAATATTACATATCTGTGAGTGGCAAAAGTATGTGAACCTTTGCTTTCAGTATCTGGTGTGACCCCCTTGTGCAGCAATAACTGCAACTAAACGTTTGCGGTAACTGTTGATCAGTCCTGCACACCGGCTTGGAGGAATTTTAGCCCGTTCCTCCGTACAGAACAGCTTCAACTCTGGGATGTTGGTGGGTTTCCTCACATGAACTGCTCGCTTCAGGTCCTTCCACAACATTTCGATTGGATTAAGGTCAGGACTTTGACTTGGCCATTCCAGAACATTAACTTTATTCTTCTTTAACCATTCTTTGGTAGAACGACTTGTGTGCTTAGGGTCGTTGTCTTGCTGCATTGCTTCTCTTGAGATTCAGTTCATGGACAGATGTCCTGACATTTTCCTTTAGTATTCGCTGGTATAATTCAGAATTTATTGTTCCATCAATGATGGCAAGCCATCCTGGCCCAAATGCAGCAAAACGGGCCCAAACCATGATACTACCACCACCATGTTTCACAGATGGGATAAGGTTCTTATGCTGGAATGCAGTGTTTTCCTTTCTCCAAACATAACGCTTCTCATTTTAAACCAAAAAGTTCTATTTTGGTCTCATCCGTCTATGAAACATTTTTCCAATAGCCTTCTGGCTTGTCCACATGATCTTCAGCAAACTGCAGACGAGCAGCAATGTTCTTTTTGGAGAACAGTGGCTTTCTCCCTGCAACCCTGCCATGCACACCATTGTTGTTCAGTGTTCTCCTGATGGTGGACTCATGAACATTGGCTAATGTTAATGTGAGAGAGGCCTTCAGTTGCTTAGAAGTTACCCTGGAGTCTTTTGTGACCTCGTCGACTATTACACACCTTGCTCTTGGAGTGATCTTTGTTGGTCGACCACTCCTGGGGAGGGTAACAATGGTCTTAAATTTCCTCCATTTGTACACAATCTGTCTGACTGTGGATTGGTGGAGTCCAAACTCTTTAGAGATGGTTTTGTAACCTTTTCCATCATGATGAGCATCAACAACGCTTTTTCTGAGGTCCTCAGAAATCTCCTTTGTTTGTGCCATGATACACTTCCACAAACATGTGTTGTGAAGATCAGACTTTGATAGATCCCTGTTCTTTAAATAAAACGGTGCCCACTCACACCTGATTGTCATCCCATTGATTGAAAACACCTGACTCTAATTTCACCTTCAAATTAACTGCTAATCCTAGAGGGTCACATACTTTTGCCACTCACAGATATGTAATACTGGATCATTTTCCTCAATAAATAAATGACCAAGTATAATATTTTTGTCTCATTTGTTTAACTGGGTTCTCTTCATCTACTTTTAGGACTTGTGTGAAAATCTGATGATGTTTTAGGTCATATTTACGCAGAAATATAGAAAATTCTAAAGGGTTCACAAACTTTCAAGCACCACTGTACTTGTTGTAAATTGAAAGCCAGATTACTGGAGAATGCTTCATCACACAGAGAAACACCGAGATCATTGAAAGTGTAAGTTCTGCTGTTTAGATTATGTGGTATGTTGTTAAATGGCGGCACGGTGGTGTAGTGGTTAGCGCTGTCACCTCACAGCAAGAATGTCCGGGTTCGAGCCCCGTGGCCAGCGAGGGCCTTTCTGTGCGGAGTTTGCATGTTCTCCCCGTGTCCGCGTGGGTTTCCTCCGGGTGCTCCGGTTTCCCCCACAGTCCAAAGACATGCAGGTTAGGTTAACTGGTGACTCTAAATTGAGCGTAGGTGTGAATGTGAGTGTGAATGGTTGTCTGTGTCTATGTGTCAGCCCTGTGATGACCTGGCGACTTGTCCAGGGTGAACCCCGCCTTTCACCCGTAGTCAGCTGGGATAGGATCCAGCTCGCCTGCGACCCTGTAGAACAGGATAAAGCGGCTACAGATAATGAGATGAGATGAGACGTTGTCAAACGGTTTGGACTTTGTGACGTATTAACGCGAGATACAGGAGCCTGAAAACAGGTGGAGAAATTTACTACAGATTTTACTTTGTAGTGGTTTTATTGACTGATTTTTTTTTTATTTCACGTGTATTGTTTGTGTTGATTACCAATTCCAAACCGAATTATCCCTCGGGGACAATGAAGATGATCCTCTCTCTCTCACTCACACACACACTCACTCTCTCTCACACACACTCTCTCTCTCTCTCTCTCTCTCTCTCTCTCAAGGCTCCAAATTCTGGATTTATTGTATAAGTAAGTGCACATTCTAGAGCAGTAGAGCATCGCTCCTGATGGTAATTTAATGTTTATTTTCTCCCAGTCTGCTCTGTGTTGAAGTTGACGCAGGGGGACACACCCATCACCACCATTTATAACATCTTTTCAAACTCAAGTGATGAAACTTTATTAATTTACTTTAGCACTTCAAGGGATTTCACTCACAAGCATTTCTTATCTCTCTCTCTCTCACACACACACACACACACACACGCACGCATGCACAGAAGGTTAAAGGTGGTTATAGCTGAGCAGGAAACCGGACACTACGCGCTCTCTCACTGACTGTTCAATCTGCTCGCTATATAAAGCAGCTAAACACACACACACACACACACACACACACACACCAGTGTCAGTTTACTGAAGAGAAATCTTCACATCCGCCCTCGCTAATAAACACTGATGTGCAAATCAAAATCTAACTTCACTAAAGCCAAAGCTGCGCTAATGTAAACGCGTTGTTAGCAGATGAGCTAAAGCTAACTCTCAGCCTGTTTCTGCAGTTAGCATTGGGCCTGAAATAAAACACCACAGCCGATTCACTTTTACAACTTTTATTTTACCACCTTTATAAACAGAGTATGTCTGGTTTTTTTTCAACATATGAAGAAAAGATTTATCTTTCGTTCAGCTTCTTATTCTTCACATATTCCCCTGATTGGATTTTGTTTGGTTAGTGTTGAGTTTGTGTTCAGTTTAGTTTGGGATTTAATTTGACAACGTTGTAATTTTTCCACTGTTCAGTGTTCAAATGTTCTTTACACTGGCTTCAAATGTATTCAGGCGGGTGTGTGTGTGTGATAGTAGTTCTGTGTCTCAGGTTGGTGAACTGTGTTGCTGTGGGACTCGGGGATGAGTCTCTGTGCTCAGGGGGTTAGTAAGCAGAGCTGAGGGAGGCGGGGTCAGAGTGGTTTAAGGCGGAGTTTTGCTGCTGTTTGTTTATTTTAAATGAAGAATAAAATCCTGAGCTCTGCTCCACACACACTGTACACAGAGTTTTCAGTAGTTTTACAGAATTCATCCCAGAATTCTCCCAGATTCTACCTTTGATTCATGAACCCATATTTCACTGCTGTGTTTGTGTGATTAGTGTACTGGTGTGATTAGTAAATGGCTCGGTTTTAGTCCGATTTGAACGGGGAGGAGTTTGAACATCAGTCCTTCAGGTCAGACTGAATCAGACGCCCTCTGAAGGTCAATAAAGCAAGAGCCTCTGTACTCTTAGTTTTTGCTGGTTGTGTTTATGACGGTGTGGAGATGGGCTGAGAGAAAGAGAGCGAGCGAGCTCTGTATTCACCCATTTACTGTTTTACCCATTCTCTCTCTCTCTCTCTCTCTCTCTCTCTCTCTCTCTGTGTGTGTAGTTCGGTGTGATAAATATGAAGCGTGAGCGTTTTAAACCTCCGGAGCCGGATGATCCATTTTGCTGCTGTGACTGTGAGGAAGTGGATGATGTGTGTGAAAGGTCAGAGGTGACAGGTTACTGTAGAGACTTGTTATTTTCTACATCCCTTGGATTCTGACTTTTTAACGAATCCCTCTGTCTCTCTCTCGGTCTCTCAGACTTCTCTGTATGGATTGGGAGAAGCCGTTCCCACTCTCTCGCTTCCTTCCGGCCCATGTGGACCTCTCCATTCTTCCTCCCATGGTTCTACTTCCTGTTTTGCTGCGTGTAGCGGCACTGCACTGCATGCTGGGAGTCGTGGTCCTGACCGCACTTCCTCTCCTGGTACTCTGGTATTACTACATTACTCACCGCAAAAAGAGACGCACACTGTTCTTCCTCACACTTGCCCTCTTCTCCCTCGCCTACATGTACTTCCTGTTCATCACTGAGATCTTGCCCCAGGGCAATGTGGGTAATCGGCAGGTGGTTACCGTGACAACGGGCCTGATAATGACACTTGTCTCTCTTGCACGCACAAAACATGGCCCCGGGTTTGTCCGAGCTGATCCCACCTGTCCCATCTCATATAGAGGCCCCGCCTACTGTAATGGAGTCAGCCAATCAGAAAGTCCAGGTGGTAAGAAGTGGTGTCCTGTATGCCGATTGGTGCGTCCAGAGAGGGCGGGGCACTGCAGGATCTGTGGGGAGTGTGTGTTACGCATGGACCATCACTGTGTCTGGTGAGTGTGTCTCTCTCTCTTTCTCTCAAACACACAAGCGCACACAAAATGATTGCCAGCAGATGATCTGAGCAGAGCAGGTTGGTGAGACGTGTGTGTTCCACAGGAGTTCAGACTTCATCATGGAGCACACAACAGGACAATCTGTTACACACACAGAGATGTTGTATAATCATCTGAACCATGGTTACTGTGTGTGTGTGTGTGTGTGTGTCTGTGTCTGTTAGGATTAACTGCTGTATAGGACAGGCCAATCATAAGCACTTCCTGTTGACGCTCCTCCTCTTCCTGACGACATCACTGTATGGGATCAGCATGGTGCTGAAGAGTGTGTGTCCACGCCAGAGTGTGTTTATTGCTCCAGTCTACTGTCCAGGAGTGTACAACCAGTACAGGTACTCACGCACGCGCGCACACCTGATTTCGGGGGGGTGGAGCTACGTATAAGCTCATTCCAAATAAAGTGTGACTTTTATCTCCCTTTTCTGTGTGTGTGTGTGCGCGTGCGCGCAGCACGGCGTTGTGTTTCACCTGTGTGTGGTACAGCTGTATCGTCACAGGTGTGCTGTTTTACCTTTTCATCCTGCAGCTGGTTAACGTGAGCTGTAACGTGACGGAGCGTGAAGTCCACATTGCTTTACGCAACCGAACTGCGCGCTCCCGCTTCTGTGGCATCATCGTGGAAACGGGCACGTATACACGTGGCTTTGTGAACAACTGGATCGAGTTCTTCACCATGAATGCACACTACAGAGCTTCACACACACACACTGTATAACCCACAACTCACATGTGCTGTTTATACTTTCATCCAGGAAACTGTCCAACTGCAGCAGTGCATTCTGGGTAATCAGAGCTGCTGAAACCTGCAGTGATGTCACTTGGGTGTTTAAATAAGGCTCAGGATAGTGAGGATATTTATAAAAACACACACACACACACACACACACAGTCTTATCCACTCAGGTGAATTTTTACTCTTGAATGTTAACTTATTTTTTTTCCCAAATCTGGAAAAGACCAAAGACAAAAGCAACAGGAACAATCAGATGTTTTTAATATCAATCACAAGCCATATTTGAATTCTAATATAAAAGCAATAGAAGCACAACACTTACACTCGTATCCTACAGCTTTTCATACGACACTCATGCACTTGTTTTCGTCTGCAGCTGCTTCAGACACCGAGCTAAAAGTTCAGCTCAAATTTGTGTAGTTTTCTTCCCTGTTAGTTATTTCATCATGATGTATAAAAACGCACACATTCTGATTTTCAATCTTCTTTTATTTACCTTTTATTTTCTCCACCAAGGAGGTTGTGTTAGCAGTGCGGTTTGTTTATCTGTCTGTAAGCAGGTTGGAGCAGATCTGAGTCGGCCACAAATTTTCACTTTTGCTCACGTGGTATTTACCATAAATCTTAGTCCAGTAGATGGCAGTACAGTTCAATACAAGGAGCAATCAAAAAGTTCTGGAGCTGTTCCTCGCATTCTCTGCACATTTGTGAGCAGAGAGCAAAGAGCAAACATCAAATTCTGTGTCCGATTCGCTCAGGGAATCAGAAGCGGAGACTCTGGAAACGCTTCAGCAAGCCAGCGGGAATGAAGCACTGAGCTGGGAGAGGCGTTCACGCTTTAAAGGAACAGTCCACCGTACTTCCATAATGAAATATGCTCTTATCTGAATTGAGACGAGCTGCTCCGTACCTCTCCGAGCTTTGCGCGACCTCCCAGTCAGTCAGACGCAGTCAGACGCGCTGTCACTCCTGTTAGCAATGTAGCTAGGCTCAGCATGGCCAACGGTATTTTTTGGGGCTGTAGTTAGATGCGACCAAACTCTTCCGCGTTTTTCCTGTTTACATAGGTTTATATGAGCAGTGATATGAAACAAGTTCAGTTACACAAATTGAAACGTAGCGATTTTCTATGCTATGGAAAGTGCGCACTATAATGAGAGGCGTACTAACACCACCTGCGCACTTCGGCAGCGCATTGATACGGAGCTCAGATATCAGTGCGCTGCCGAAGCGCACAGAAGGTGTTAGTACGCCTCTCATTATAGTGCGCACTTTCCATAGCATAGAAAATCGCTACGTTTCAATTTGTGTAACTGAACTTGTTTCATGTCACTGCTCATATAAACCTATGTAAACAGGAAAAACGCGGAAGAGTTTGGTCGCATCTAACTACAGCCCCAAAAAATACCGTTGGCCATACTGAGCCTAGCTACATTGCTAACAGGAGTGACAGCGCGTCTGACTGCGTCTGACTGACTGGGAGGCCGTGCAAAGCTCGGAGAGGTACGGAGCAGCTCGTCTCAATTCAGGTAAGAGCATATTTCATTATGGAAATACAGTGGACTGTTCCTTTAAGAGGTGAAGAACATCGCTGTTTGGCGGTGAGAAGTCTGGGTGATCTGATGATTTTGACACTTAATCCACTCAGTTTCTTCATTTTTGAGGATTGTGCTCATGAAGAATTCCAAGGTCCTCCACTGCTGATTTTTTGAGTTTGACACAGACTGTGATGTTCGCTCTCTGCTCATGTTTGAGGTCCATAGTAAAATCACAAATCTACACGTGCACATTGTCACAAGTGTGTGCATAACACAGACCCTGATATTAACAGGCTGACGACATGTGGCATAGTGATGCATTAAATTTACTTATTCACCTGCATCATTGTGCTGTGCTCCATTCATCTGGAACAATCTCGGAGCTTTTTTTTCCTCAATTTTCTCCCTAATTCTTTTAGGCGTGGCCAGTTCTCATCCACCAGACAGCTCGCCCCATCACATAACGACCACCAACCAGGGAGGGTGAAGGTCATCACATGCTTCCTCTGAGGCACATGACATCAGCTGACCTCATCTTTTCCAACTGCTGCTTCTGCAACAGTAGGGGGCGATGTAACCTCCCTCAGAGGAAGGCGCTATCCGCCCACTTCCACCTGCCCAAGTTCACAGGTGCTCATGATTGGCAAGAGTCGCTGTAATTGACAGGGGAGAGAGAGTCTGCCCCTCCCTCCCTGAGAGCACAGGCCAGTTTTCCTCTCTTGGGCTCCTGGCCAAGGATGGCTGCAACGGTATTGGGCTTTGAACTAGCGCTCTTCAGATGAGAGTGACCACTTTCCTGTTGTGTCACTCGGGAGCCGTCTTGGAACTTCTTGATTGCACCTCGTGGGAAGACAAAGCCAATGTAGAAATACGATGACCCTGTATCACACTCCACATTCACGGGTCCCAGTAATCATCTGTGATACACGTGTAGGAATATAATTCTAATAAACGTTGGGAATATGTTCAGATATATAAAGTGGATGCAGTTTCAGATTTGCATTTCGTAGACGAGTCGATTCTTGTCCTTGGCGATGATCTGCGCTCTCCGAGTGCCTTCTAGTTAGTATTACGATTATTATATGCTTTGTATTAGCTGTGATATACCTTTACAGGCACTTATAAATAAAACATTATTATTTAAAAAATGTTGAAGCTGTTCAGATGCAGTGAAACTGTGTTTTTCTGGTTAAGTTTGTGATTTATTTAATACACCATTAAAAGCTGAAGTGATTTAACAGCCTATCTTTATTTAATTCAGTTGAAATTCATGGGTTTGATTTCATTAATTAAACTCCTCCCCACAGACCGGTTGCTGTAAACTGAATGGAGGTGAAGCTCATCTTTAACTAAAGTGCCATTAGAATGCAATACTGTTCATTATTATTGATTATTATTCAGCAGTCTCAGTGGAATTCTGTATTTTAGTGACTCCTGTGATCAGATACTTCACTGAGAACTGTTTCAGGTGAACAGCTCACCTGGGTGGAACTCACTCTCTCACACACACAGAGATGATGCCTACCGGACACCTGGTTTCTCTTTATAATGATTGGTCAACCTTTCAAAAGGGCAGAACCTCGTTAACCAACTGCCAATCACTGAAAAGGTAATGAACATGAATGACATCACTGAGTTAAACACATCAGTGTGGCTCCAAAGACTCGGTGTGTACTAATGAAGGTTCGGTTCCTGCTCCCTGACTGTTACTGCAGCGTGTTCTTGGAGAATGCAAGCAAATAATAAGGATGGTTTGGATGAACTCTGCCACCATCTTACCTCTCTCCTGACCCGGATTGTTCATACATGACACATACCGATGACGTATGCTGCAAAAATTTAAAACACTTATTTCTGTGATAACAGACATATTTAAACTGTTCCTGATGGTTACATATTTTACACCACCAGATGCTGCACCAACTGACTTCACTTCAGTCTGCTGTCGTTTTTCTATTTCCCCCAGGAAAATTCTTCTTCTTCTTGCATACGTTCTTAGTAGTAGGAGCCAAATCTGCACTAGCAGCAGGCCAGTCAAGCACACACACTCTGTCTACAAAGCTACACTGTTGTAGCCTGTGCAGAATGAGGCGTGGCATTGTCCTGCTCAAATAAGCATGGACTTTGAGAGACATTGCCTTGATGAATACATCTCTCTCAAATTCCAATATATGCCCCAATATATCAATGGTACTTTCACACATATGTAACTCCCCCATACCATCACGGTACCATGCCGTGGGCACTGATCCCCCTCTATACCATCACAGACGCTGCTTTTACACCTTTCTCTGATAACAAACTGGATGGTCGTGTTCACCTTTGGCACAGACAACTTGACATCCGGTTTTCCAGAAACGAGCTGAAATGTGACTCATCTGACCACAGCACACGTTTCCACTGTCTTTTGGTCCATCTGAGATGAGTTCCGGCTCAGAGAAATCAGTGGCGTTTCTGTATAGAATGGATGAATGGCTTCCTCCTTGTGTAATACAGTTTCAGATTGTATTTCTGGATGCTGCGGTGGACTGTTTTAAGTGATGATGGTTTTCCGAAGTCCTCCTGAGCCCATGTGGCTGTATTTGTCACGTTAGCATGATGGTTTCTCAGGCAGTGCTGCCTGAGGGCTCAAAGGTCACGCCCATTCAACAGTGGTTTCCGACCCCGCCCTTTACACACTGAGATGTCTCCGAATTCCCTGAATCTTTTCACAATATCATGGGCTGTAGATTTTGAAAGAACTAAAATCGTGTGTTGAGAAATTTTCTTTTTGACTTGATGAACAATTCTCTCACAAATTTTGGCACAAAGCAGTGAGCCACGCCCATCCTCGCTTGCACAGACTGTGCTGCTCCTTTTAGCCCCAATCATGTGACCGATTAACCTGCTGATTGTGGAATCTTCCAGAATGGTGTCACTTGAACATCCTGTAAACTTTTCACTCTTATTTTGCCTCTGTCCCGACTTTTTATGTGTTACAGACATCAAATTCTAACTTCATTTAAATTTACAAAATATAATTAAGTTGGCGGCACGGTGGTGTAGTAGTTAGCGCTGTCGCCTCACAGCAAGAAGGTCCGGGTTCGAGCCCCGGGGCCGGCGAGGGCCTTTCTGTGCGGAGTTTGCATGTTCTTCCCGTGTCCGCGTGGGTTTCCTCCGGGTGCTCCGGTTTCCCCCACAGTCCAAAGACATGCAGGTTAGGTTAACTGGTGACTCTAAATTGAGCGTAGGTGTGAATGAGAGTGTGAATGGTTGTCTGTGTCTATGTGTCAGCCCTGTGATGACCTGGCGACTTGTCCAGGGTGAACCCCGCCTTTCGCCCGTAGTCAGCTGGGATAGGATCCAGCTCGCCTGCGACCCTGTAGAAGGATAAAGCGGCTAGAGATAATGAGATGAGAGATGAGATGAATAAAAGTTCACATGAATTAACAAATCAGAATTTTGTTTTTGTTGCGTTTTTGGAAAATATCCCAACTTTTCTGGGTTTGTAGTATAACTTTTATTTGACTTCATCACTGTAATCATGAATATAAATTGTGAGTTATATTTTAGTTATTGTAATTGTGTTCATTCTTTGATTTAGTCTCGATATCGAGCTGTCGCTGTCGTCTTGAG
This sequence comes from Neoarius graeffei, assembly GCF_027579695.1. Classification (NCBI taxonomy): domain Eukaryota; kingdom Metazoa; phylum Chordata; class Actinopteri; order Siluriformes; family Ariidae; genus Neoarius; species Neoarius graeffei. The sequence continues at coordinate 850,912 of NC_083596.1, forward strand.
TGAAATTAAGCTCACTGGTTAGCAGCTTAGTGATCAGACACTGATCTGATTTAGGAAAAGTCTTTTGATGCCCTGAGTTAAGATGAGAGTGAGAGAAGGAGAGAGGGAGAGAGAGTGAGGGGAGTGAGAGAGAGGGAGAGAGGAGAATGAGAGACAATAGAGAGGGAGAGAGAGGCGTGAGAGTAAGAGGGGATAGAGTGAGACAGGAGAGAGAGGGTGAGAGGAGGGAGTGGGAGAGAGTGAGACAGGAAAGAGAAGTTGAGAGGAGAGAGAGACGAGTGAGAGGAGAGAGAGAGAGAGAGAGAGAGAGGAGGTCAGACCAACAGGATGAACCACAGCAGCCGTCAGTGCACCAGTCTGTCCTGAGAGTTGATATAAACCCTGATGGGTGTGTGTGTGTGTGTGTGTGTGTGTAACATCTCTCTGTGGGGAAAAAGAACAACTTGCTCCAAAATCAGTTCAGGTGTCAGTTCTGTGAGTCAAACAGCAGCGCTGACTGAACGCTTCATCTTCTTACCTCAAATCACTGACCAGCACCGACCCGCTGGTTCTTCATCTTCTTCATCTTCATCCTCAGCAGCAGTGCATGATGGGAAAATCATTGCGGTCTAAACACCAGGGTCCGACTCAACATTCTGCTGTAACCAGGTGACAGGTGGTGCTGGGAAACCCCCCGCTGTGTTCACACATGGTTTATTCCAGGTTAACACACACACACTCAGCCATTTTAATTTCACCACTCATATGAAGTCAGGTGTTTTTCACATTATTTTGTCTTTTACTCAACTGGCAAAATCTGCAAAATTAAAAATAAATTCATTTTGATTTTCACTGACTCCGCCCACTATTAAAATGTGATCTTTATGTAGAACATGTTAAAAAGCGATAGACACAGCCCTCCATGCACCATGTTGAAGTAATTCACAGTAACGTGTTAATAAATCCTGTTCAAATACAAATTAATTTAAAAATGTTGAAAGATTTGTAGATTTGAAAATGTGGAGAATTGATGATGAAGTGCAAAGAACAGTGAAACGTCTGAACTTCTAAAATTCTATTTCTGCATTTTTAATAAAAACAGCAGAGCACTTTTAGATCTGTGTGTGTGTGTGTACGTGTGTGTACCACATGTCAGCAGTAATGTGATGGTCATGCAGTGACCCATTTAATTGGAATTATGGGTAAACAGGATGTGAATCAAGCGCTAGTGTAGCCATCGTCTGCCTGGTAAACCACACTGTCTGTGTATCTGTGTGTGTTCGTTCCACTCTGCACCACAGAGATTGTAAAAACGAGTGTATAATCACTGTGACTATGATCTTTACATCCTGTTTGTGTGTGCGTGTGTCTGTCTGTGTGTGTGTGTGTGTGTGTGTGTGTGTGTGTGTCTGTCTGTCTGTGTGTGTGTGTCTGTCTGTGTGTGTGTGTGTGTGCCTTAAGATTGTGTTTAAACTTCCTGTCACAGTTTTTATATCATTACAGTGTGGGACACAATGAGACGCGGACAAACAAAAGGTTTACTGCTCTTCTGCACCATCAACATCATCTTCACAGGTAACAACTGTGTGTGTGTGTGTGTGTGTGTGTGTGTGTGTGTGTGTGTGTGTGTGAGAGAGAGGGGAATTATACAGGAATTACATTAATTAGAGAAGCTAACCTGGAGAGGATGTGTGAACAGCTCAATCTGAGTTATGAGATTTATGAGATTGTGTTTACTGACCAACAAACAAATAACATTCAGAACATCATGATGTGAGTCAACATTTACACAAAAACATTTACACAAAAACATTTACACAAAACATTTACACAAAACATTTACACAAAAAACAAAAAACATTTACACAAACATTTACACAAAAACATTTACACAAAACATTTACACAAAACATTTACACAAAACATTTACACAAAAAAACAAAAAACATTTACACAAAAACAAAAAAACATTTACAGGTCAATAAATGAAAAAAAAACTTTCTCAGTAAGAGGACGGAGTGTGTGATGTATTTGTGACAAAGCTAAACTGAACATCAGCGTATAACGCAACCTGTAGTGTAGAATTTTCTAGAACTTTTTATTTTAGAGCACTTGTCTTTACTTATTCTTTAAATAAACCTGCTGTGATGAGAAATTTGTTCTAATGTCAGCGAGTGTGAGAGTGATGTAGATCGACTGTACAGCTCCACTTTTAATAAAAAGAATAAAGAAATTTATTATAATAAAATTACAGGAATAATCTGATTGTTGTGTCATAATTAATATAAACAGAGTTGAGTGAATGGTTGTGCATTTACAGGTGTGAAGTGTGTGCCGGTGTGGAATTCCCTCCTGCTATATTAAATATGCTGAATAAATAAAATAATAAAGAAACCAGACATCAGAAAGAAAACGCTGAGTGTTTTAGTTTGTATTTGTTATAAATTTAGGAGGAAAACAAGTCAATAAATTGATGAGGATTAGTGGAGTGTGTTTTATCTAATTTGTACGCACAGAAGAACAGGACGTGTTTTTGTTGTTTCACTTTAGGTGTCAATCCTGAAGAATGAAACAAAACAACTAAAAGATTTTACAAAAACATTTGATTTCCCAAAATGCTCAGGAAAAGGTCGACAGAGTCTCCAAGTTTTTCTGAATGTTTTCAGGGAAAACATTTTCACATGAACATGACATCAGCTCAGCTCACAGGACATTAATTGGCGATGCAGTATTCTGGTTTTTTTTTAATTAGTGATTTGCTCCAGAAGCCCAACTTCAACACTGAGCTCCAAAATAAACCCAAAGTTTGAAGATATTTCTCGAGAACTAAAAGAAACGTGTGTTCATATCCTGATCCGATGCATCGTATCAGTCACGCAGATCGCACACCGTGCTCAGCAGGCCTCATGTTCATTGCTTGTGTTTTTCATCATCCTTAAAAGATCCGGCTCCATTGTTATTAAAATGTTCTCAAGACATCAGAGAGACACGTTAATGAAAAGGCGCTTAAAGGACTCGCTGCAGCACTGTGTCCAGTTTTACAGCAGATTCTGATACAAACTTTTCTGATCTTTCTGGAATGGAACAAACGCCATGGACTGAAGTAAATCTGATAAAATAATATTAGACGGCTGTTGACTTTATAAATAAAAATCTCTTGATTTTGAAAAGCTTTGAAACACAGTTAGCTTGCTTACTCGAGAAAGTTCCACAGGGTGTCTGGGTCAGGAGCTGGATGAAATTATGTTCTGCAAATTACTATTTGTTGGTATAAATTGTGAATTATAATAAAATATAGCCACAAGTAGTGATCAGTGGGGCCTAATCAGACAAAGTTTGAATAATTTCACGAGTTGACCAGCTGAAAGAGGACGATTAGAGGTTTGGAAGCATTATGTGTTCTAAAGGCAAAATTAATTTTGAAAATTCACCAACACATACCATAGAAACAGAGGAAAATATTTAGTGGCTTACTGTAGCAACACTGTATGGCTAATTTATCTGAAATTAAGAATCAGCCTAAAAGTTTCATGAAGATCAGGCATTCACAGTAGCAAATATTGGCTGCTGAAATTTGATTGGCTGTTTGGTGGCCATTTTGGTGAAGCAGACAATTAGGAAATTGAGGCAAATGGGGCCAAGTATAAATCCACCAAATTTTATAGCTTTAGCAGTTATTGAGATATGGACATGTCAGTTGTAGCGTAGTGTATCAAATTTTTGTTAAGTTTGGACCATTGCCTCACAAGATATTGGCTGTAGAGTCATTATGGGCCACACCTTCACATTTGATTGACACATGCCTTTGAAACAAAGAGTTGGATCAATTTTTTGTTAAAAATAAATTTGTGTCAGCATGGGCTGTAGATGATGTATACTAAATTTCATGAGAATCAGATGATAGTTTTCTGAAAGAAAAAGATGATGATGATGATGATGATGATGATGATGATGAAGAATAATCCTTAGAGAAGCAGTAGGGTTCCATCAGCTCTCTCTGTTTGGACCCCTAAAGAGCACTGTGTTGTATCATTCCCCCAGAAGCCCTGCTTTTCACTGTTTTCCAAGTTTCTATGGAAGATAACCTGTCTGGTGTAGACCACACCCACTTCCTGTTTAAATCCTATTTTTTAAAGAAGAAGAAGAAGAAGAAGAACCTTTATTCGTCACATGCACACTTCTTTTTTTTAAAGTGATGTTATTGCAAATGTTATTAGAGCTCCAGATGATGTGAAACAGAAATCAGTTGCAGCATCATTTTATCCAGATATCCACTTTAACGCTATATTATTCACAACACTATAGTTTTCAACAATGGGAATTAATATTAGTGAATTTCTCAGCATTTCTAAAATCTACATCAGAATTAATTAAAAGGAAAAAATGATGAGAAACGACCGAGTGATGATTTTAGTGCCCCATGCTGAACTCCACCAGAGACCATAAACCTCTATTAACTGTTTTATCTCTCCTTCTCTCTCTCTTTCCCTCTCCCTCTCTCCCTCTCTCTCCCCATCTCTCTCTCTCTCTCTCTCTCTCTCTCTCTCCCATCTCTCTCTCTCTCTCTCTCTCTCCCCTGTCTCCCCCCCAGGCTGTGTAGCCGGTGATGATGTGATCATGTCTGACCCTGTGCGAGCTCGTCTCGGTCAGTCTGCGTCTCTTTCCTGTACAGTTAAAGGTGAAGTCCAGACGGTTCTGTCCGTGTGGTCTCGCTGTAATGACTCATCCACCATCGCAGTATTTCATCCTAAATCTCCAGGTGAACACAGCTCTTCCATCTCAGAGCCCTACACCGGCCTCGTCTCAATCACAGAGTACCACACTCTCACCATTACTCGGGTGCAGGATGGAGATTTTGGAGAATACTGCTGCACACTGACCACATTCCCCTCAGGGAGCCTGAAAGGACGAGTCCTGCTTCTGAGAGATGAGGAAGAGAAGGAGAATGTGAGCAAGCAAGAGGAGGAGATAGTGGGTGAGCAAGAGGAGGAGATAGTGGGCAAACCCCAAAGCCCACCTGCAGGTAATAATAACCCAGTGATGGATAATATCACCCGCAGTCCATACAGACGTGTTATGCGACATTTCAGCCTCTCGGATCTGGTTTCTGTCGAGATGTGACCTTCTCAAGCTGAGGGTTTTAAAGCACTTTACAGGCAAAAGATTTACACAAAACAAACAACTAATACAGTTTCTGCCCAGGTTTATAATATTAATGGTATTTTTCCCCACACTGTTGTCATGCTTAACTGTTAAAGACAACACAAATCTATTTGTCCCCAAAGTCACATGATGCAAAATGTCATCTTGGGTCCAAATAAATATGAACCGAACACTTCTCAGAAACGGTAGAAATTTGGGAAAATACACAATGTAACACAAGGTGATGACATTTTAGTTCTTTAACTGGACAATGCAGAGTTTATAGGAAAATGATTATAGATGCAGGATAATGATCCATTAAAGTAGAGTGTAATGGCAAAGTACAAACAGAACTTCCTCCTCACCCATATAAAGGGTTAATTACACTCCTGACCGAGGGACTGGGTGTGGGCGTGGACACGGGCGTGGGTGTGGACCTCTATAGATTAACTCTATAGAATGAAATGAGTCAAAACTCTCCATGTTTAATTCAGTAAACTTTAATTTGATTCAGGAGTTGAAATGACTCAGTGCTGATAAACACTGTTTACTGTGACATTATTAACAAACTAATCAACTTCACACCTACTTTTCTACTGACGTTACACTTTAAATCCAGTGTTTAAAGCCAGAACCAGAAAAACTAAATACACAGAAAAAGAGGAACTTAAACACGATGAACAACGAACACAGGAAGTTGGATCAAAGACATTTACAGTTCTCTGATATTTAAGGGAAGAAGCGGTTGATGAAAGTTCCTCCATAATATTCAGTCACAGACAATAAAACAGTGAGACATGAAAGATCAGAAATTTATATTAAAACTAAAATAAAATACAGTGAAAAGACAAACTCTGGTTTCTTTTAGATGGTGTGTGTGTGTGTGTGTGTGTGTGTGTGTGTGTGTGTGTGTGTGTGTGTGTGAGGATCCTCACTAAATGGCAAAATAAACACAGTGTGTATGGAACAGTAATGCCATGCTGCATAAATGGGCTGTAAAATTCAAATCTGTTTGTTGTTTAGAGTTTCATGGTCAGAACTAATGGAGAAAAAAAATGCAAATTAGAAATGAATTTTATTGATATAATTCCTAATATTGTCTCTATTAAAGTGCAGTGTTTACTTTTCTTCAGCCAGAGATGGGCAGTAATGATGCACTAATACACATATTTAATATAAATCCTGTTATACAGCTGGGTTGTTGGAAATCGTGCTGAACATCGTGAATCAACATTGACTGACAGCATGCGGATTATTTATTCACCACAAAGTACTTGGCAATTAAAATATTTGCAGTAGAGCAGTTTATACACGGAATTATTTAATTATTTTCAGAAAGTGTGGATTTGCCTCCTTCTGCATGCACACACACCAACCCCTGATTATATTATCTCATCTCATCTCATTATCTCGAGTGGCACGGTGGTGTAGTGGTTAGCGCTGTCGCCTCACAGCAAGAAGGTCCTGGGTTCAAGCCCCGTGGCCGGCGAGGGCCTTTCTGTGCGGAGTTTGCATGTTCTCCCCGTGTCTGCGTGGGTTTCCTCCGGGTGCTCCGGTTTCCCCCACAGTCCAAAGACATGCAGGTTAGGTTAACTGGTGACTCTAAATTGAGCGTAGGTGTGAATGTGAGTGTGAATGGTTGTCTGTGTCTATGTGTCAGCCCTGTGATGACCTGGCGACTTGTCCAGGGTGAACCCCGCCTTTCGCCCGTAGTCAGCTGGGATAGGATCCAGCTCGCCTGCGACCCTGTAGAAGGATAAAGCGGCTAGAGATAATGAGATGAGATGAGATTATTAAAACCACTCGCGACATAAAACCAAGTAAAAATAACAGCACACCTGCGCCACCTGCTGGTCATCCTCAGTATGGTTCATGCTTTTCATTTTCTTTCTGAAGTGTACGTCGGGTTTGGGTTCTCCACAGAACATTTAAAGGACTAAATGAAGAACTGTTAATGTGCTAAACAAACCGGTTTCGGATGATATTCCCAGCACCATGCTGTTTAACTCCGCAGATTATAAATTCAGATAATTTCGGTAAAAACTCATCAGAGAGAAAACACACCTGAGTTCTGAACACCACAGCCAAGAGACAGAAACTGATCCAACAGGAGATTCTGCAGGTTTTACTCAGAAGTTTAGTAAGTTCACAAAACCTTTCAAGAATATTTCTGCAGATCATACCTGTCAACTTTGAGGTTTGAAAAAAAGGGATATTTCCCAGATTTTTAACTCAAAATAAGGGAAAATTTGGGAAAGTCATACCCTTCACCAAAAGTGGGTGTGCAGTTGAATGGGGGGCAATTTTCTATCTAGTATTTGTGATTTCCTGTACTCTGGTGCATGTTGGTGATAGCCAAGACCCAAACTCAATATGCTTATGGTTTATAGAGTGCATTTGTGAATAAACTATACATTTATTTTTATTTGCTTTCAGTGGTACCAGTTATTTCCCAAATTAAGGGCTAAAATACGGATCTTATGTTAAAATAAGAAAGGTCATTATATAATCAGTCAATAAATTCAATTCCATTGCAATTTATTATGGTTTTACCATAGTCATGGCCTCGGAACACTAGATAGATAGATAGATAGATAGAGTAATAAAGAGATAAAGAGTAATATAAGATATTAAACCAAGAGTGATTTAAAATGGGTAAGTTTCAGATAGAAAATAAAATAATGAGTGGATAAAACAGTTAATACACCAATTAGTTTACACTAGGCTATTTATGAGGTCTTAGCCAGGACATACTTAATGTAAACATGTGTAGGTGACCTTTGATTATTTGGGAGGCTTTCGTTTTCCCCATGGAAAATTTCTTTGCGATGGAAGAGTCTGGGAACATTCCAGCCACGCACTTGTTGAAATCATCAAAGAAAGAGAGGCTAATGTTTTTCTTAGCTATTAGCATCGCCATCTTCACCTCAGACCTAATCAGTGTTGCCAGATACTGCTGACGTTTTCCAGCCCAAAATATGTTCAAAATCCGCCAAAATGCACTTGAAACCGCCCAACTTGGGTGGGAAACCGCTCAATCTGGCAACTCTGGACCTAATCACTTGCTCAGCCTCGCCTCCGGAAGGAGTTCTGTAATTACTGATGCCTGAGAGGGCGGGGACGTGAATTCATGGCCCGACTTCCTGCTGTAAACTCCTGTCAGAGGCGCGTCATGAATTCTGGACCTACCGACTTTTTTATATTGTGAAAATACGGGACTTTTATATAATGTGAAAATACAGGATATTTTTGGGAAAATAAAAAAACAGGAAGACAGCGGGAAATAAGTCAAAATAAGGGATTTCCCAGGAAAAATGGGAGGGTTGACAGGTATGCTGCAGATTAAAGGGGAAATTAATTTAATCCGTTTAGAATCAGTGTGTAATGTAATTGTTAGGACTGGGGACTGTCTTGACCTCTAGAGGCCGCTGTTATTGCTTTTCTTGTCATGTTTGTTTTGGCCTCTAGAGGCCGCCACTGTTTCTGTGTTTTATGTTTGTTGTTTTCCATGTGTCTTGTGCCCCGCCTAGTCCTCATTAGTGTCACCTGTGTCCTATTTAGTTTGTGTATAAATACCTCTTCAGTTTGGTCCCTAGTCATGGAGTCTTAGTGCTGTAATGCTTTTCGTTAGAACCTCTGTCCCGTGTCCTTGCTTTTGCCCTTGTGTTTTTGGCCTTTTGTTTTCTTGTTGGATTTTTCACTTAACCTTTGGTATCTTCTGAGCGTTTACATTTTTTGCCTTTGTCTTATTTGGTCTTTGAACTTTTGGATTTTCTTTTTTTGATCGATCTTCTGAGCGTTTTGCATTTTGGATTATACTTTTTGTTTTTTGCCCCAGAACCTTTGGATTATACTTTTTGTTTTTGCCCTAGATTGTAAATAGTGTATATATTGTGAATAAATTGTTTTTTGCTACTTTCTACTTCCGCCTCACGCCTCTGCACTTGAGTCATTCCCCTGGTCGCTTAGTGGGGGGTTTGCTGGATCATTACACCAGCGACCCGGGTTCGATTCCCAGCAAAACCCTAACAGTAATTAAATTACTGAGGGAAATGTAAAGGGATCTGAACACAGCGTGCATCCCAATCACCGCCGCCATGAATTAGCCAGTTAGCATTGTGGATGAGCAACATTTACAGCTTGGTGGTTGGATAATTCTACACACTGATTCATTTTTATTAGTATTTGTTGTTGATTATGAAATAAACCTAAACTTCAGCTCAGCCAGTCTGAAGCGTCTCAGTTTTCTTTTTCAGGAAGCAGATTAGCAAACAGAAACACGCTGTGATTAGCAAGAGCATGTGCCAAGCTAGCTGGCTGTTATTAGCACTGAGGAGTCTTTTCTTTTTTAAATTTAATTATATACTGATTTCTCTAGAATTTTAACCAGACAGTTCTACACAAAACATCCACATATGAGAACGTGAACTCGTTAACATGGAGGTGTGTGTTGTGGCTCTAATAAATAATGAGTGAATAAAAACAGACTGTTTTCTACAGAATTCAGACACAAATATTTCCTCAATAAACAGAGTTAAATCCAGTTACTGATGAGTGTTTTATGTCCCTCAGATCTGCCTGCGATGATCGTGTATATCACCTGCGGTGTCGTTGCGTTTGTTATTTTGACCGGGATCATCACCATGCTGCTCTGTATGAAGGTAAAAATGCTGATTTTCATCGTCTTATGGAAAATAATATGTAAAATAGGGATGTCCCGATCCGATCACGTGATCGGAAATCGGGCCCGATCACATGGTTTCAGACTCGATCGGAATCGGGCATTGCCTCCCGATCAGGGATCGGATATATATCTATATAATATATTCTCATTTTTAACACATCAATAGCTATGCGTTGGCACAGAGTGAGACCAGACCTCTAGTCTCAACACAGCAACATCAACGCGTGCGGCATGACATCACTTTGTAGCGGAGACGCTATTGGTTATTGGCTGCCTGTTGCCGGCAAAGTTGAACACGGAAGCAGTTCGAAGCGGAAAGCAAAGCATGAGATCATTTTTTTTTTCGTTGGATGACAAAAGAAACGGGCTCAAACCTGAAAGGGTAGAAATGCTTGTTTTCATCAAGAAAAACGTTCATTTCCTTAATTGAAATTACTGTACACCACTGTGAGATGCGTTCTTAAAAGCAAATTACCGGCACTGTGGCACTTTATTTTTTTTATTTGTTTACATTCCTGCCAGGTATTTTAAGGTTATTTTTTTAATTTGTTATTTATTGTTGAAACTGCCTCACGTAAGTGCTCTGTTTGCTAACGGAGTTGTTGGATGTTAAAATAAGGTGTTAAATAAAAAATGAGGAACATCCTGGATCCGTTTCTTTCCTCGTCTTTATTTTTTATGGATTATAAGAAGTATCGGATCGGGACTCGGTATCGGCAGATACTCAAAATCAAATGATCGGTATCGGATCGGAGGGCAAAAAAACCTGATCGGGACATCCCTAATGTAAAATAAAATGTGTATGGTTTTCTTTTTTATTTTACCTCACAGTTGATCAGACCCAGAGGTTATCTGTAAAAGTTTGTTGCCATCACACCCAAACCTGAACAGATTTTTTTTTTAAATAAAAAATCCACGGTTGAAACAAGAAAAAATGTCTGCACGCTTAGATCCTTTAGTTCTGAACTAAAGGATCTAAGTGTGCAGACATTTTTTCTTGTTTCAACAGTCTTTTGGTTTTGTTTGGCACCTTTTTATCGTGAGTGCGGTGTGATCCGTTTAAATAAAAAATCCACAAAATTCTAAACTATCACATGTGAACAATTAACTTTCATTACTTAGCTACATTAGCCATGTAGCTTCATGTCCTGGCTGATCAACTCCATGTGGAGTAAAGATCTCATCCCACTCAGAACTTTTTATCAGTAAAATCTCTCCACCTTCAATTTTATGAGGTGGACTTTGTGCCATTTTCCCATCAGAAAGAATTTCGGGAAGAACCTTTTTTGGAAGTGAAGAACCCTTTATGATTCCATGAACCCTGAAAAGGAACCTCTCAAGAACCTTTTTCCTGAGTGTTTCAAGTATAGCACTTAGATTGCTGTATGTTTAAACCAGCCCCCCTGACAGGTTATAGGAATTAAAAAGAAAATAACAAGTAATAATTTGGTAACACACGCATACCCAGCTAATACACACTAATACTTTACTACAGGGTTCTACATACAACCTTTAAGAGTTCCTCCAGGGGGACAACCAAAGAACCCTCAAATTTTCTACAAACAGAGTACTAAAATTTATCTTGTAAAATATTTTCTGGCTAAACATTGGAGATCCATCTCTGAAGAAAAATGTTACATCTAGAACCTTTCCCCTTCTACTTGTGCCTCTTGCAGAACCCTTGAAGGACCTACTGTATGTTATTTGTAAAACCCTATAACTGAGGGCTTCTCTGTCAGAAAGGACACCAAGTCCAGCCCTTTTAGGAGGATTAGAACCAATATCAGTCTCCAAAGAACCCTTCAAGAACCCTTCTTTTCAAGAGTGCATCTACTACCAAGAAGTTAAATGTTGAGCTCCTGAGAAGTTCTGGGCACTGAGAAGAAAATACTGAGCAATTTGTTTGTACTGCACACTTCTCTGTTAATACACACACTCGGAGGAAAAAAAGGGGGTTCTTCAAGGATTCTTTAAGAGTACATTGGATAATTAAGTGTTCTCCCAAAAATGTGTTCTACCATTTTTAAATCTTCTGTAAACTGTACACTGGAGGAGTTATTTCTTTGTAAACAGTAAGATGCTGTGCGTTTACACACCACTGTGGTTCTGGTTCTCCTTTTTTACAGAAGAGAAGAAAAGTGCGGAACCCAGTGCATGTGACGGTGTCCCGCGCCTCCCTCTCCCCCAAACAGCCATCACTCCTACAGAAAGACTCACGCACGCCGTCACACACACACAGACGTGATGACGAGGACGGGGAGGATGATTTGTACCTGAACATGAAAAACTCCAAGACGTAGGAACCTTGGTGCTCTTTGAGCCTGTGGTCGCTGATGAACAGGTTCAGTGGTGTAAATAATTCAGTTGAGCTGTAGTTTGTGTAAATGGTGTTGTCTTTATTCTGAAAGAGACACTGGTTTAATTTACTGGTTAATTTCTCTCTGAGGAAACAAACACACAGTAAACACAGTGGAGTTAAACAACAACAACAACAAAATAAATATTTCACTTGTATCCATCTCTGTCTCTTCAGGATGTGTGTAAAGCAGCAGCATGAGAAATAATGCATTTAATAACAGACGGAATCTCACATCATACAAACAAACTAACTAACTAACTAACTAACTAACTAACTAACAAACACAGAGAACTACAGAAAACTCCAGACTCTTTCTTTCCTTCTGCTGTATCAGTAAATGAAAAAGTAGCACAGGGAGCAATCTGGGGTCTAATTACTGCCCCCCCCTCCCACACACACACAGAGGTCCGTTATCAGGTCCTGCTGAAGTGTGTGTGTGTGTGTGTGTGTGTGTGTGGTATAAAACTGATCCTAGAACAGACTGCAGGTCTCACTGGGCTTCACGTGTGAGCCACTCGCTATAACCGCCGACATAATGACGGGCTCTAAGAGAGGGAGAGAAAGAGAGAGAATTATTGGCACCCCTTGTAAAGAGGGTTGGAAAAAATCCACCTTTTGGTGAAGTCGCTTTGTCTCACACTGAAAAAATGAGAAAAACCCAATCTTTAATTGAAATAAATTTATTTAGAGAAAAACAAATCCCTCATCAAGAAATAACTATTTTCAACAAAAACACGTGCCATTATTATTGGCACCCCTGCATTTAATACTGTGTCCAACCCCCTTTACCGGTAAAACAGCACTGAGTCTCCTGTAACATTTTATAAGGTTGGAGATCCAGAGCAGGGCGTGTACCTGCTGTGTGTTTAGTGTAGTGTGAGGTCATTAGAGGTCAGTACCTGCTGTAGCCCAGGCTGTGGACAGTGTGCAGTGCAGTGAGACTGCGGCGCCCCCTCTGGCAGTACAGTATCACATCCAAGGAGTGTTTCTCAGGCATCAGGACACCATAACGCTGTGTGAACTGATCTGGAGTCAGTGTGAATGCCTGCTGTATCCCAGACACTACACACACAAACACAATTATATGTACATTTTTTTCTTTATTTTTTGGTTATAAAGTGTGTGTGTGTGTGTGTGTGTGTCTCTCACATGGAATATTAGCTGCTCCTGGAATGGCTCCTTCCTTAAACTCGTCTGGTTCACGAACATCGAACAGCTGCAAATTTCCAGATGTCAGCATCTGCTTCAATTGCTCATAACTTACTACACACACACACACACACACACACACAGGGTTATGTTTGCAGGCAGAAACAGGAATAGTTTCACTGTTGTAAAAAAGGAATGGAGTTATGATGTATATCCTTATTTAATTTGATCAGATATAAAATTATTGGTCCTTTAAAGAGCAATTTCATACATCAATAAATCTGTTATCAGAGTTTAAAATATAATTCCACTTGATATTACACTGCAGTGTTTAATCAGATTTAAATCTCCGGATTAATCTCCATGGAATTTTGTAAATATCTCAGAAAAGAGAGAAAAATATTCTGTCCAGTTTTATTTATACATTTTTATATTTGTGTTTTATTATCTTTAATAATCATTTTTAAAACCTGAAAACAACATGATATGTGAGCATGTTAGAGTTTGAGGAAATTAAATAAAAGCAGAGTGTAATTTAATTTTCTGATTATTTGCTGGGGGTCAGTTATGAGCTTGTGATCATCAGAGAGAGAGAGAGAGAGAGAGAGAAAGACTGCATTGCACTTCCTGTGTATATGACTTGTCACTGACCTCTGACCTCAAATAGCCTACGTGCAGACTCACATGCAGTTTTGAAGAGAGAAATGACTCCTCTCTCTCTCTCTCTCTCTCTCTCTCTCTCTCCTGTGTTTAAGGTTTATACACTGAACGGTAAAATAGGAAGTTGAGACAGGAAGGGCTTTTCTACTCTCAAATTTTTCCTGTTTCTTAAAGAGAATAACTTCAGTGACAAAAACCTCCAAAACGAGACAACAACAACAACAATAATAATAATAATAATAATAATAATAGGTTAGAGCTTTCTGTACCTGAATCTTCATTCTCTTGATAAAGATTGTGGGGTTTTTGTTTACATGGAGTGTTTGTGAGTCCATCAGAACTGCAGAGCTGCTCTTCTGTCTTCACCAGAGCCCCCAGCAGCCCCACCAGCACCAGAACCAGCACCAGCACAGCTGCACGAAGGAACATCTTCATCTTCATTTTCATCTCCACTTTAAACCTTAAATCTTCTTAAAACACTGTAGCTACTTCTGAGATCTCTCTCTCTCTCTCTCTCTCTCTCTCTCTCTCTCTCTCTCTGTGTGTGTGTGTGTGTGTGTGTGTGTGTGTGTGTTGTGATTCATCACCAGTGCAATGCTACGTGTTAAAAACTGATTGGTTTAGTGGGTGGAGGTTTCCTTGAATTACACTGTTATGACATAGTAAATCAGAACCGGAACCAGGTTTATTGGCCCAGTTTGTTGACACACACAAGGAATTTGGTTCCAGCAGTTGGTGTCTCTCTAGAGATACAGGCAAGGAAAAGAAAAGTTTGAATATATTACAGTGTACATACACTACCGTTCAAAAGTTTGGGGTCACCCAGACAATTTTGTGTTTTCCATGAAAAGTCACACTTTTATTTACCGCCATAAATTGTAAAATGAATAGAAAATGTAGTCGAGACATTTTTCTGGCCATTTTGAGCATTTAATCGACCCCACAAATGTGATGCTCCAGAAACTCAATCTGCTCAAAGGAAGGTCAGTTTTATAGCTTCTCTAAAGAGCTCAACTGTTTTCAGCTGTGCTAACATGATTGTACAAGGGTTTTCTAATCATCCATTAGCCTTCTGAGGCAATGAGCAAACACATTGTACCATTAGAACACTGGAGTGAGAGTTGCTGGAAATGGGCCTCTATACACCTATGGAGATATTGCACCAAAAACCAGACATTTGCAGCTAGAATAGTCATTTACCACATTAGCAATGGATAGAGTGGATTTCTGATTAGTTTAAAGTGATCTTCATTGAAAAGAACAGTGCTTTTCTTTCAAAAATAAGGACATTTCAAAGTGACCCCAAACTTTTGAACGGTAGTGTATATATAAGATATGTGTGTATAATGTAATATAAGCGTATAAAGCACAGACATGTTCCGGGTTTTATTACTGAACTGTAACTCTGTGTTTATAGGTGTGTAATAAACAGAACCTCAGTTTGGTTCTGATGCTGGGCAGATGATTGTAAAACACTGAGGAGGATTTCAGTGGAGCAGAGGAAGGAAGTTTAAACCTCACAATCACGAACACAACCACTAGGGGGAGACGGTGAAGCAGGAAACCACGTCATGGCTGAAACCGGAAGTGACGGTTTGGGTAAAGTGGAGAAGAATATAAATCCTCTTTTAGACCTGTTTGGTTATGTGCCCTGTAGCCACTGTATATATAAATATATGAATATATAAAGGTGTAAAAATAAAACATCATCCTCACCTTCACTCCTGATTAGCCAATAAAGACTGAAGAACTTCATGCTGTTTTGTCCATGTGAGCCTGTAATAATGAATCTTTCGATTACGTTCATTATGTCTTATATTAAATATAGTTAGTTTTTTTTTCTTTTTTATCAGACATCTAATTTTTGGGTTTGTTTACCTGACATGTTTCGACGTACAACTTCCGTCTTCCTCAGAGTGTCACCGGATGTTAATTGGTGACGCATCTTTTATCAGCTGCTGTTTCTGAAGGCGTGGCCTTCCTGTCTGGTTTGACAGGTCGGTCACGCCTTATACTGTCTGTTCGTCCCCTGCAAGATGGCACTCCAGGTATGGGAGAGCATGTATGCTCCCTCATCCCGGTTGATGGTCCTCGGGCTTCGCTTAGGGATCTCCATGGCCTCCCTGATCCAGCGCTGATGTTTGTTATCTTCTGTGCGGATGACTCTGGCATTCCCCCAGTCCATAATATGATTTTCCCTTTTACAGTGATCTGTTATAGCTGACTTATAATTTTCCTGTTGCGCCTTTTCTTTTATTGTTCGGGTTTGTCTTGTAGCTGTCTCCTTTTCGCACTCTTTCTTATGTTCATGTTTTCTTGTGTTGAAACTCCTTCCTGTCTCCCCAATGTAAGTTTTATTGCATAATTTACATGGAATCTCATATATGGTGTTGCATCTGTTGTCCAGATGTATTCTGTCTTTGGGATGAACCAGGATCTGACGGAGTGTTGTGTGTGGTTTGACAGGTGTGTTAATGTTGTGTTTCCTCATTACTCTTTGAATGCGTTCAGTTATTCCCCTGATGTATGGTAATGTAACTACTCCCCTGTGTTCTTGTTTGTTAGTTTGTTTTTTCTCTTTCTTCTGTGTTTTATTGTTCTTAACCTGTTCCACCCCTTTGGATATTGCCCATTGTGGATATTGACATGCCTTCAGTGCGTGTTGTATATGTTGTTCTTCCTGTTCTTTGTCCTGTGGATCTGTAATTATTGCTGTGCGTTCATGTAATGTTCTGACTACTGATATTTTGTGCATTATGGGGTGTTCGGAAGTCCAGTTTAAATATTGGTCGGTGTGTGTGGGTTTTCTGTGTACTTTTATTTTGATGTCCCCATCTTCTGTGTGTTGTATTTTTAAATCCAAAAATGCTATTGACTGCTCCGTTTCTTCTTCATGTGTGAATTTTATATTGCCGGTATTGTCTATGGTGTTAAGATGGTCGGTGAGTTGTTGAGTGTGTCCCCTCTTTACTTTTTCTAGTATGTCATCCATGTAACGTTTCCAGAGTGTTGGTCTGTATTCCGCTGGTATTGTAGTGAGTGCTTTCTGCTCCAGATCCTCCATGAAAAAGCCGCACATGATGGCTGATAGCGGGTCTCCCACGGCAAAACCTTCCTTCTGTCTGTAAATTGTGTTCCTGAACTGAAAGTATGTGGATGTGGCGATGAACTGAAGGAGCTGAGTGATGTCTTGTACGGTGAGGTTTGTGCGTTTCTTGAGCGTCCTGTCTGTTTTTAATTTGTCTTGTACTACCTGTATGGTGGCTTCTGTGGGTGTTCTGGTGAAAAGAGATATGACATCATGTGAAATGAAAACTTCGTCTTGCTGCATTTTGATGTTTTTAGTTCTTCTGCCAGATGTTTTGAGTTTTTGCAGTGTTGGTCTGTGAGTCCTAGTAATGGTTTAATTATTTCGGTGAGTGCTTTTGATAAGTTGTATGTGACCGAACCAATGCTATCTACTATGGGGCGTAATGGTGTTCCTGGTTTGTGTATTTTTGGTGTACCGTAAATCCTGGGGATGACATTGGCTGTGGGTACTAAATGATTGTAATCCTGCTTATCTATTTTATTTTCATCGAGTAGTGGTTTTAGTAGTGCTTTAAGTTTCTTTTTCTTGTCTTCTGTTGGGTCTTTTTTTAATATTTCAAATGCGTTGTCGCTGAGTAATTCATTCATTTTTCGTTCATATTCATCAGTGTCCATAATAACTGTTGTTCTGCCTTTATCTGCTGGGAGGATTGTGATATCTTTATTTTTTGCTAATGTTTTCATGGCTTTGGCTTCCTGTTTTGTGATGTTACTGGGTGGTGGTTTGGCTGTTTTCAATATACCAGCTATTGCGTTTCTTAGTGCTGCTTTTTGTCCCTGATCCTGTATTTTCTCACATGCTAATTCAGTTGCCAGAATGAATTCGTCGTGTGGTATATTGTTCGGTGTGACAGCGTAGTTGAGTCCTTTTGCCAATATACTGCGTTCTGCTTGTGAGAGTTTGTACCTTGATATGTTATGAATCCATTTGTCGTTGTTGTCAAACCAGACAGGAAGGCCACGCCTTCAGAAACAGCAGCTGATAAAAGATGCGTCACCAATTAACATCCGGTGACACTCTGAGGAAGACGGAAGTTGTACGTTGAAACATGTCAGGTAAACAAACCCAAAAATTAGATGTCTGATAAAAAAGAAAAAAAAAAAAACTAACTGTAATAATGAAGTTCTGAGTTTGAACAGTCTCACATATAATTCAGTAGAATTTAAAGTATAAACAATAACAAATAAACCACGGACATGGTTTAACAACTGAGCAAGATGCAGTCCATCATTACAACAACAACAACAACGATACGGAATAAAAACAAGAAATACACACACACACACACACACACACAAAAGTAATATTATTGCATAAATGAAGAAAGACGAAGGTACATAATTCGCTCAGTGTGCGAGCCCTGGGGCCGGCGAGGGCCTTTCTGTGCGGAGTTTGCATGTTCTCCCCGTGTCCGCGTGGGTTTCCTCCGGGTGCTCCGGTTTCCCCCACAGTCCAAAGACATGCAGGTTAGGTTAACTGGTGACTCTAAATTGAGCGTAGGTGTGAATGTGAGTGTGAATGGTTGTCTGTGTCTATGTGTCAGCCCTGTGATGACCTGGCGACTTGTCCAGGGTGAACCCCGCCTTTCGCCCGTAGTCAGCTGGGATAGGATCCAGCTTGCCCGTTGCCCTGTACAGGATAAGCGGCTACAGATAATGGAGGTTAAATGTTGTTTATTTTTTATCTGTTCCCGCCATCTTGAAACTCTACTGGGACCACAACAGAAATAAGTGTTTTTACACTTTATTGTGTTTTCCTTGGTTTAGTTTCATGTTTATTAGTTGTATTGTATTTGTTTACTTTATTTCTTATTTGCATGGGATTTTTTTTTACCTGAATAGATTCTCTCTCTCTCTCTCTAAAGTGCAGGGGCTGAGTGAGCTGCTGAATGTTTATTGCACCCTCTCACATTTTTATTCATCCCTTTATTCATATTTTGTGAAAGCAAACAAATTAAAGAGGGGAAAATAGAAAAGATAGTGAGCAGTGTTGTTTGTGCTGTCCCACTGCTGACCCACAGTAAACCAGGCCAGTGTGCAGCTTGTGGAAGGTTAGCCGCATGCTAAGTGTTAGCCGGGTGTGGGGGCGGGGCCTGGCTCAGAGCTGAGTGGAATAAACACCATCAGCAACGTCACAGTGTTCCAGGAATTATTATAACCTTATAAAACAAACAAACAAACAAACAAACACTTAAAGAGTAAAATGAATGTGGGGAATCCTGACTGACGTCACTCATGAGCAGTGTGACGTGTTCTCGGTTGTAATAAACGCGCCGATTCCGGTTTCTACAGGAAGGTGTGCGGTCTGTTATTATTAATATTATTATTATTGTTGTGTGTGTGTGTGTGTGTGTGTGGGGGGGGGGTGAGTTCGGTGCGCGTGCGGCGGGGCTTTTGGCTGCGCGAGCTCTCTGCGTTTCCGCTCGGCCCCTCCCCCCCCGTGTGTCGGCGCGCGCCTCCTGCTCGGGTGTCGGAACCGCGGGGCCTGCAGGAGAAACACCGACAGACCCTCCGACAAAGGCCGCGCTGTGAGCGCCGGAAACGGTAAGAGCGGCATTCCGACACTATTTCCGCGGCGCGAGGACACTCCCGGGGTTTCCGTGCTGCAGCGGCCGCGCGCGCGGTTCTGCTTGTTGTGTGTAAACTGTCGGTTTGTCTCGCGGATGAGTGAAGGCGCGCGCGGGGCCTCGGGTCGGTGTGTGTGTGCGCGCGCAGGCCGCATTGAGGCCTTTTCCGTCCCGGGGCGGTGACGGGCTTCACGGGCCGCGCGTGCGGAAGCCCGCGGGAACCCGCGCTGTGTTTCTGCGGTGTCCGTGATGTCGGTGTTGGTGCGCGAGAGCACCCTCGACCGAACGCCTCACTTTACTGCGGATTCAAAATGGCGCGCGCGGAAAAGCTTTTCTCTCCTCTCCTCTTCTCTTCTTTTCTTTTTTTTTGTTCTCCGCGGGGACTCGGGCGCAGCGCGCGCCATGTTCGGTGACACGGGAGAGCGCGCGCTCATCCGCCGCCGCCGCCGCTGCCCGTGCAGATGTTGCTCTCTGAGTCGAGCAGCTGTGCATCAGCAGGCCTGAGCTCCAGCGCGCGCGCCATGTTATTATCATGTGACTGTGGAGGCGCTGGAGGAGAAGCTGTGAGCTCCCTGCGCCTCCGCCGGGCTTTGTGTTTACATTCAGGAGCATCATCATCATCATCATCATCATCACTGTAAACAATCACACGGACTCTGACGGTCTGATGAATTCTGCCTGTAAACAGACCCTTCCGAGTCCTGGCCGGTTCCACTCATCCTGTCTCATCTGTAAGAATTAAAGTGACGAGCGAAGCGCAGGGACTCGGGCTTTAATCACACTATCATCAGCCATAATCCTGATCTCACAACCCGGCCCATGGCACTGCTTGGCCCCTCCCTGCTCGCTGCTGGTGGGCATGTCTGTAATGTTACTATGGTTACAGTAAGCCTGCATTCTGCGAATTCTAGACGTCTTTCTGTCAACCGTGACCGGCACCTGGGACCTTTTAGAACCCAGCGGATGACTCTGGAACTCAGGATTTGATGGGAGGATCCCGCCGAGTGTTTGGATCCCGGCCTTTAATCTCTAAGAGTGAACTTCACTGCTCTTTGAATCTGAAGCACATCATATAGCCTCGTGAGCACCAGGGACTAAAGGCCAATTTATGCTGACAACGCAGTCCTTGCAGATGGCATCACAAATGGCATCTGTGTAGCCCCCCCCCCCCCCCCCCCCCCCCCCCCCCCCCCCCCGCAGACGCTCTGCGCGCACCTCCCAAAAATTGTGACCACCGCAGAAGCCTCGCAGACAGTGTCGCAGACAAGAGGGCTCTGATTGGTCCACTCTACATCCGCTGTACACGCACTTCCGCTTCCCTACTTTCCCGGTTTGTTTTGTTTTCACG
The DNA here is from genome assembly GCF_027579695.1 of Neoarius graeffei. NCBI lineage: Eukaryota > Metazoa > Chordata > Actinopteri > Siluriformes > Ariidae > Neoarius > Neoarius graeffei. The sequence goes on from NC_083596.1 coordinate 871,890, forward strand.
ACTGGCATTTTTAAAAACACGAGCGAAGATGGAGCAGCACGAAGAGCGGTTGATCGAGGAAGTGAGGAAGTACGGACATCTATACGACTCCAGTTCTAGTCATTATAAGTAACCGGAGGATAAACACTCCACTAACCACACCCACCAACTACTCCTAGCGATTTCACGACTTCGCGCCCCCTTGCATTGTGGCGGTGAATAACATCGCGCACGCCTATTACTCCCCGCTCAACGATAAATTACAACTGTCTGCGAAAAGCTATCTGCGAAAGCCTTGTCGCAAGAGCATGCAGAGGCCCTAAAGATCAGCTCACAAGCTAAAAGGTTCGAATGTAGACATACACAGATGCCACAAGCCATGATTTATACGGAGCTCGTTAGCACCAGGTTCAACTCCTTATGAATGCCGAACGCCATCAGAGCAACAGCAGTAACACTCTGATGTAATCGTGTAATAACAGTGTAATATTTACACATTTAAAGCTAAAATGTATCGCTATGGAAACGCCGTGTTTCAGCGCTGATGGATGAACAGAAACAAGTGGAGTTCACAGTGAAGCTGAAGTCACTCACGCACAAGAAAACATTAGTGTGTGTGTAACAAATAAAAAATAAACTGAAAAAGAAAAGTTGACGATTATTATTTAATTATGATTTTTTTGTCTGTGATTTTCTTTGTTGAATAAAGAAACGTAATTGTGACTTTCTGATGTTGACAGAAATGTTTTCTAATAAACTGCCACCCAAACAACAGTTTCATTAAAAAATCTTTCAAAATTATTTTCCTGGTATGTTTCTATAATGTTATTTTATCCATCCATCCCTGATCTGTAGCTGCTTGTCCTGTACGGAGTCGCAGGCGAGCTGGATCCGATCCCAGCTGGCTCTGGGTGAGAGGCGGGGTACACCCTGGACAAATCGCCAGGTCATCACAGAATTTTATTTTATATATAACAAAAAAATTACCAGAGCATTTCTGTAAATTGTTTGATATTTTACAGTAGGATTCACAAAACAGAAATCTATTCATGATATAAATTTATTTTTATTTAAAAAAGGAAATGTTTCTAAAAAGACATGTCAGAAAAATATATAATGTATCAAAATATCAGTAAAATATATCTTCATGTCATTC